>NC_090439.1:90124077-90424077 GCF_031143425.1 Pleurodeles waltl | reverse complement strand
CCCACCCAGACCCTTCCACTGCCCACAAAGTCCCCAGAATGAGAGTGTACTCACCCCCCTTGTGTCTGCTGTGATGCCCTCAAGCGCCCATCCAACTCCGGGTAGGCCACCGCCAGGATCCTGAACATCAGGGGGGTCATGGTGCGACGGGCACCCCTCCCACGTTGGGAGGACATCCCCAGCTGAGCCTCCGCCGTCTTCTTGCTCCAGCGGCGAATGTCCTCCCATTTTTTCCTGCAGTGGGTGCCCCGTCTCTGGTGGACCCCCAGGGTCCGGACATCCTTGGCGATGGCATGCCAAATGTCCTTCTTCTGGTGGGCGCTGACCTACATGACATGCACAGGAGAAGAAGAAAAGTCATTACCAACTGCACCGTCGATGTGAGTGGCCCCCATCCCTACCCTTGCCATGTGGCACATGCATTCACAGTCCTTCATGTTCCCTGAACTCTGCCCCCTTCCTTCTTACAACCAGCCCTCTCCACACAGGCATAGCCCATACAACGTGCTCCCTTGGTACTTACCTGTTGGTCTGGAGGACCGTACAGTAGCGTGTACTGGGAGAGTACCCCGTCCACAAGCTTCTCCAACTCCTGAGCAGTGAAGGCAGGGGCCCTTTCTCCAGACGCAGCAGTCATTGTCTCTTCCAGACCGAGGTCACATCAACACTTGCAGTGTAGGTCCTCTCCTGTCGAAGATCAGGTATTGAGTGATTGAACAGATAGAAAATGGCGGTCACGTCCACGGCGGTGACATCCGCGGCGGTGCGTATCATCACCGCCGGCGCACTTCATCATTGGCCCTGGGACCCATAGGGTCCACTGTTAACCAATGCAGCATTGCGCCGCGGTCTACGACCGCCTACAGCGACGGGATACAGCGCCAGCACAGATACATCACATCCCATTGTCCCAGTTTAGAGGTCAGGCAGCCGCAATTTCAGGGGCCCACATGGCTTCATTTACTACTGTGTCACACATACCTAGGCCTACACTCAACACACATACAGGAAGAGTTTTGTGTTTGGTGTCGTGTTCTGTGTATCTGTGGGTTCATACCTGGAAATTTGTTGACTCTGTGGTCGCTGTTGTCCTTCCTAGGCACCGTCAGCTTGGACATTTGAGAAGATGGCGGAATCCTCCGGTGTACCGACCGCTGGTGGACCTGTTGACAATGGAGGAGCAACATTTAATCATCACCTACAGGTTTGACTGTGCCACTATTCAGGAACTATTTACCCAGTTGGAGCCAGACCTGATGTCACCAATCCGCCATCCCACTGGAATCCCCCCTGACGTGCAGGTGCTGTCAGTGCTCCATTTCCTTGCAAGTGGGTCTTTTCAGACAACAGTGGCCATGGCATCAGGGATGTCCCAGCCTATGTTTTCCAACGTGTTGTCCAGAGTGTTGTCTGCCCTGCTGAAACACGTAAGGAGCTACATCGTTTTCCCTCAGGTGGAGGATTTGGCTACAGTTAAAGGTGACTTCTATGCCCTTGGACATATCCCCAACGTCATAGGTGCTATTGATGGCACCCATGTAGCTCTGGTCCCCCCCCACAGGAGTGAACAGGTGTACAGGAACCGGAAGAGTTATCATTCCATGAATGTACAGATGGTATGTTTGGCAGACCAGTACATCTCCCAGGTAAATGCTATGTTCCCTGGCTCTGTGCATGACGCCTACATCCTGCAGAATAGCAGTATCCCGTATGTGATGGGTCAACTCCAGAGGCACTGTGTGTGGCTATTCGGGGACACTGGTTACCCCAACCTGTCCTGGCTATTGACCCTAGTGAGGAATCCCAGGACCAGGGCAGAGGAACGCTACAATGAGGCCCATTGGCGGACTAGGAGGGTGATCGAGCGCACCTTCGGCCTCCTGAAGGCCAGGTTCCGGTGCCTCCATATGACAGGTGGTTCCCTATTCTACTCACCGAAGAAGGTGTGCCAGATCATCATCGCCTGCTCAATGCTTCACAATCTTGCTTTGCGACGCCAGGTGCCTTTTCTGCAGGAGGATGGTCCAGATGACGGTGCTGTGCCAGCTGTGGAGCCTGTGGACAGTGATGAGGAGGAAGCTGAGGAAGAAGACATAGACAACAGGGAGTCAGTCATACAGCAATATTTCCAGTGACACATAGGTGAGAACATTTCTTTTTTACCATTACATTCACTTTCACACTTCTACCTCTATCATGTCTGTCATTCCATACCACTATTTGGTCACTGAGTTGTACCTTTCCATTACGGTTTCACAGGTGCGGTTACCAACGTGTGTCATCTGCTTGCATCCTTCAAGGACTTGTGATGTGTGACATAGGTATGTTGGCTTTACAATAGAAAACGCATTTTGACACTGTCATTGATAATACAAATTTACCAAATCACAGACTGACTCCAGATTGTTTTGTGGTTCAATGGTGTTTATTTAAGTGCTCAAAAATGGAGGGGATTTGTAAAATGGTGATGGGGGACGGTGGAGAAATGTCCATGGCAAAGTCCAGTCTCTTGGTCACACAGGTGCACTGCCCATCTGGGCATAGGAAGTGGAGCTGGGGCAGTTAAAGTATGGACAGGGTAACAAAGTGGGACAGTGGGAGGACAATCAGGGTGGTCTCATTTCCTGGCAGGAGTCTTGCCATCTTGCTCTGTCCTGTTCCTGGATCTCAGGGACCGCTTGCGCGGTGGTTGTCTGTCTGCAGGGGGTGGGGTGCTGGTGTGGTGCTCCTGTGGCAGGGCGTCCTGTCCACTAGTGCCAGCGGAGGTGGTGGGCAGTTCATCGTCCAGGCTAGTGTCAGGGGCCCCTTGGTGTGCCACGGTGTCTCTCATGGTCTTTTCTATGTCCTTCAGCACCCCTATGATGGTGCCCAGGGCGGAGCTGTTGGTTCTGAGTTCCTCCCTAAACCCCAAATGCTGCTCCTCCTGCATGCGCTAGGTCTCCTGAAACTTGGCCAGGACCGTCGCCATCGTCTCCTGGGAGTGATGGTATGCTCCCATGATGGAGGAGAGGGCCTCGTGGAGAGTGGGTTCCCTTGGCCTGTCCGCCCCCTGTCGCACAGCAGCCCTCCCAGTTCCCCTGTGTTCATGTGCCTCCGTCCCCTGGACTGTGTGCCCACTACCACTTCACCCAGGTCCCTGTTGTTGGGGTGGTGGGTTATCCTGGGTTCCCTGTAGTGGTGGACACACCGCTGATTGACGTGTCCTGGGTACGGAGGTATGGGCCCGCGGGGTGGGTGCTGTGCTGGTGTTACCAGACGGTGGAAGGTCAGTGTTGGGCTGTGCCTGTGCAAGGGGAACCGACTGTCCCGAGGCCCACGATGGTCCGGGCTGGTCATCAGGATCCAGTAGGGCAGAGCTGCTGTCATCACTGTGAACCTCTTCTGTGGGTGGAGTGGAGATGTCTGGACCCTCAGGTGTGGTGACGTTCCTTAGTGGTCCTGCAGGGATATGAGAGCATGATTATTGCATGTGTATGTGTCATGGTGTGCAATGGGTGGGTGACCGTGTACCCCAGTGCTAGCATTCCTGTGTGGGGGCTTGTGTGATGATGGTTAGGGGGTGTTATGGGTATGTGCAGTGAGCATGCTTTGGTGAGGGGTGTCCATGCTTAGTTGTGTCATGCAGGGCTTGGTGGTGGGATGAGTGGTTTGTTTTATTAGTACATTAGTGAGGATTTGCGGTGATAGGGGAGGGGGTGAGGGCGGGGGGGTGTGATAGCATGCTGGTAGGGTGGGGGATATGATAGTTAAGGTTTGACTTACCAGTGTCCATTCCTCCACCGACTCCTCTGAGGCCCTCTGGATGCATGATGATCAAGTCTTGCTCCACCCATGTTGTTAGTTGTGGGGGAGGATGTGGGGGTCTGCCGCCAGTCCGCTGTACCGCGATGTTGTGCCTGGAGACCACAGAACGCACCTTTCCCGGTAGGTCGTTCCACCTCTTCCTGATGTCCTCCCGATTTCTTGGATGCTTTCCCACAGCGTTGACCCTGTCCACGATTCTGCGCCATAGCTCCATCTTCCTGGCTAAAGAGGTGTGCTGCACCTGTGAGCCAAATAGCTGTGGCTCTACCCGTAGGATTTCCTCCACCATGACCCTGAGCTCCTCCTCAGAAAACCGGGGGTGTCTTTGGCGTGACATGGGGTGGTGTGGGTGATGTGTGTGGTGGTGTAAGTGTTGATGTGTGTGTTGATGTGTAGTGGTGTGTGGTGTTTTGTGCGTGGTATGTTCTATGGGTGATGGTGTTGTGTGCCTCTGTATGGTGGGGTTCTCAATTGCTGTGCTCTCCGTCTCTCTGGAATTCATTTGTGAATTATGGTCGTAGGGGTTTGTGGGTGATGTGGGTGTGTGTTTTATATGGTATTGATTGTGTGGGAGTGGTGTTTGTATGTGTATCAGGTGTGTGTATTTTGAATTGTCCAATGTGGCGGTGTTTTGGAGATGTGTGTGTAATTTGAGCGCGGCGGTGTGTACCGCCAATGGAATACCGCGGTTGAAAGACCGCCGCGTGGATTCGTGGGTTGTGATAGCATGGGCGTGTTTCTGTTGGCGTGACGGTGGAGGAATTGTTTTCGCCAGTTTAACACTGACCTTTGGTGTGGCGGAGTTGTGTGGGTGTCTGAATTTCGGCGGATTCCGAGATGTGTGTCATAATAGCTGTGGCGGAATTCCGCGGCCGCGGCGGTGTGTTGGCGGTCTTCTGCACGGCGGTAAGCGGCTTTTACCGCCAATGTTGTAATGACCCCCAATTATGTTTACTTAGAAACATGAAGGTTTAACCAAGAACAGAGATATGATTTAACCCTAATCCCTGGGGATGCTGACAGATAACGCAGGAGGCATCTTTGGGATTCCTGACCGTCCTCTCCACCAAGGACCCTCTCAAGGGGCGGGGCCTGGAAGGGTGCAGGAGATGGAATTTTTTTGTAAGACGTCGAGCATCAGCTGTGGATGCGGGTTCCCAGGAATTGTCCTCTGGCCCATAGCCTTTCCAAACCAATAAAAACAAAACAAATTCCTCAAACCTGAAACACAGGCATGAATGACATGATTTAAATCCAAGAGTAATGCTATTAGAGAAAGAAAAGTCACGTAAATGCTCTTTTAAAATTGCACTGTCATTTTTTGTAGTACTTGAGCTCAAACAGATTTCCTGAAGCACATTTAGGCAAGTAACTACAATATTAATGTAGAATGTTCAGAAATGCATTTGTCTCTTCAAGATAAACACTCTGCCAAAATATGAGGTCTGAAATACACCAGCTGTTCTAGGAAAGCGCAGCGCTCAAGGAACAAACTCCCTGGAGAATAACAGTCACTTAGCTCCAGTCATTTCTGGAGTGCTGGAGGAATGCCTGGTGTCAGCTGTTACAGGAAAGAAGAAAAGAATTACCTCAAAAGTCCTGAATATGAGGATGACAGCAGGGACTGGACTGCCAAATCAGATGCTGAGATCAGGAAGCAAAACAAAGCCAAGCAGGGAGGCATGCTTCACTCTGCTATTTATAGCCAATCAGGAAAGCAGTTGAGTTTGCACATGTGGATGAGTCACCACACCGAATTAGAAGCACATGTCTACACTACACCCAATTAGAGGCACATGTCTACACCTGCTCACATTAGCAAACAAGCATTGGCAAATCAAGCATGGATACAAACCAATTGTGTAACACAGCACATTATGTTTACTTAGAAACATGAAGGTTTAACCAAGAACAGAGATATGATTTAACCCTAATCCCTGGGGATGCTGACAGATAACACAGGAGGCATCTTGGGGATTCTTGACATAGTGTATATTCCTGTTCTTGTGAAGTGGTTTCATTGGACTGTGTTAATGGACATGACAATTTTGGGTAGTGGCTCAAGGGCCTGGGTAAATTTATGTTGATCCAAATTTATAGTAATGATTTAGGTAAATGTGTTGTGTGATCCATATTTGAAGCTGTGTTCTATTGTTAGATGGAACCCATCACCTCCTAACACCACAATAGTGTCAGATGTTAAAACCCCATCGTTGCCCTACAAGGCCAGACTGTGCTGTCCATGTTACCATGTGGCACTATGCATGCAGTGTGACCCTTTGTGATCCTATGTGGCAAATGATGGTTGTGCCAGCCATCAAGGGTACATGAGTGTGTATAACACATTAGTAGGATGACGTAATGGTGCAGTAGTATCTCCTAGCTTTCAATACATGATTTCTGACAGACACTTTCTACACATGCACAGTGCAGGCTTTGGGAGGGGGCATAGCTATTTTTAATATGGGTCCCTTGGCACAGTGCATGTAAGGTCAGGTATGTCCTCTATGCTCCTAACGAGTTCTACTATGACATCCATGATTGTTAGTGTTGTTTTTACAGACTCAGCATGGTGGTGGACTATTTCTGGTATTTGCAGTGGAACATGGTGTTGTTAGGGGGTCCTAGGGGCACAAATGAGGTAGACTGGAGTATGTGCTGCCCCATTTCTTATGACTCAGCCCTATGGTCTTCAATGGCAGGTAATTTTGTATTTGTATGTGTGTGACACAATGCAGCAGACAGGTGTATGTGCACACTACATGTATGTCAGATAGGTGTAGCTGAGATATATATTTGGTTATGGTACCACTTGAGTGGCATTTGATTAGGTTTTACCAGAGGCTTACACAACATGGTTTGCATGGTTTGTGCCTATGTGTGACTCCAAACGACCATAGCCAATGCCATTGGCATGCCTCTGCGCTTCTTTGTTTGGTGTAATTTGTGTGTGTGTGTGTGAGATCTGTATTTAGATGTCAACTTGTGGGCACTTGTAGTGGTTTGTGAGCAGCTTCTGTATGCAAAGGGGACCTGGATCCTCCTGTCCACATGTGGTGTGCCAGTTATGGTGTGGCTGTGTTATGAACATTTGGGTGTATATGTTTATGAGATGCAGTATATGCAGTGTAGTGTAACATGTTGCATATGTGTTGTTACATCTCTCTGGTCCTGCCCATGTGTAGTTAAAATGGTGTTTGTCTTGTTTGTCCTAGATGGTTGGTGTGTTGTATGTAATGATTGGTATGGTGGCTTACCAATGAGTAGCCCATTGCCATATTGACCATCTTGGAACTGCTGGTTGATGGTGCAATGATTAAAGATGTTTGTGTCATGGACACTGCTGGGATATTTCACCAGGATGTTGCTGAAGAGCCCACAGTGGTCCACAATGGCCTGCACATTGATAGAATGTGTGTGCTTGCGATTCCAATATAGTTGCTCAGTTGCTATAGCTGGCACCAGTTGGACATGGGGACAGACCATACCCAGCACATGCAGAAACCCAGCAATTTGATAGAAACCTTTCTTGGTCTCCTGCTGCAGATGCTGGGTGTTTTTGGGAAGCAGATGTGGTGGGGTATGAGGCTTCGAATTGCGTCCAGGCCCTTTGGGAGAAAGACGGAGAAGGATGACTGGGAGATGCCGTTATCTGGAATGATCCAGACGCCATCATATGGAGTACTGCAAGAAGTTTTGTCATGGGTGGAATGTTATGGGGAGTTTTCTCCCTTGCCATGATGTGTGTCACAATATGGTGCAGCAGGCATACAATGGATTCCTGGTCGAGTCTGTTCATGCTGATGGCTTCTTTTTTCCCTCATTCCAAGGATGGTTGTCCTCTGTCTAAATATTCTCTCCCTACTTCTGTGCTGCCTTTGTTGCTGCTGTGGTGGTGTTTGGGGCTGCTGCATTGGCAGTGGACCTGGAGCAGTACGACTTCCATGTTGTCCTGGATGTTTCCAAAGCTCCTTCTCTGTGTTTTTCTTGAATGGTGGTGTGTGAGCCTTTTTTCAACTCCTGGTCTGACCAGGCATTACATTTTGATACTAATCAGACTTAGCGCCCTGAGTCTGCTTCCTTAGTTAGCATCATTTTTGCGCCAGGAGTTAAATATGATGCTAGCGGCTTAGCGTCATGTTTAGGATGGGAGCACCTCCCTAGCATCTCATTGATGCAAGGTGGTTTTGCCCATCCTAGAAATGGCGCTAACCCCAAGATTTTGATGCTAGACATTTCCAGTGTTAAATTATAAATATGGAGTTAGGGTAGCGCCGTTTTACTGACAAAATAAATGGCGCTAAGGCGACACTAGCCATCCATAAATATGGGCCATTATTTATATAATAAATGTAAGCCCATATTTATACTCGGCTTGTGCTGAATTAGCGTCATTTTTTTACGCTAGTTCAGTGCAAACCTAACTCCATATTTATAATCTGGCGCTAGACATGTCTAGCACCAAAGTTATGGAGTTAACGTAGTTTTCTGGATGTGAAGAAGGTAGGCGTTCCCGTCCAGAAAAGGATGATATGGCCTTTGCGCAATATTTATCCCCCATGCCAAAATCCAGCACGGGGGGATGGGGGCCTTAAATAATGGAGCTAAGCTTGCTGGGTATGGGCAAGTGCTAGGGGACCTGCAGGCATATTTCCATGGTCATAGACCATGGAGGTGCCCACAGTTGCCCTTCCCTGGCCCCAGGGACCAACCCACCCACTCCCACCCACACCAGAGGGACACCACAGGATGGGGGACCCATCCAAGGTAGGTCCCGGTAAGTATATATATTTTTTTATATTACCCCACCCGGGGGCCCTGACTTGGGGCCCCCTGCACGGAACTGGCCCCAATGGCCATGCCCAGGGGACATTTGTCCCCTGGGCAGGGCCATTGGGGTAGTGGGCATGGCTCCTGTCTTTACTAAGACAGGAGCCATGTCCATGAGGGTTGTGCGCCAGAAATGGCGCTACATTGTTTAGAGGCAATTTTTCTACCTCTAAACAGTGTAGCTCCATAATTCCGTGCTCAAGCCCTGGTTTCCCCTGCGCCTCCCCCGCCCTGTTAAAGTCCTTCCATCAATATGGCACCCTGCCGTCATCTTGGAATGGTGCTATACTTTTTCATGCAAAGCTGCGCTAATGCAGTTTTGCGTGAAAAAGTATAAATCTGCCCCGTAGTGCGTAAGATATTGATATCTAATCTATATATAATCTGTATATATATATATATACTGTATATATATATATATATATATATATATATATAAAAAGTTGTATAGTGACGCATCTTGCGGTAGTTATTCTAAACATTGGGATTGAAGTGAATGTACATTATGGTTTCTTGTGGTTAAAGTAGAGGAATACCTAGTTGCCTGTGAAACGACAGAGGATTCATTAAACATAGATATTGCTAAGTTAAACACAGTTATATAAAAAAAAATACAGTTATATTCATTATCCTAATGACAAGTTACCTAAGACATCTTTTTGTCTGGGGAAGAGTGCCACATAACAGGATGCGGAGTCCCAAGTATTTGAGCCTTCTTCATCTGATTCCACACTTACATCGACCAGCAGCATTTATAGTTCAGGCTGTAATATAACATTGCATTGTCTAATCTTCGATGCCACAGAAGTGATTCACAAATGGAAAGTCACTAATGATGTATAGTATTTACCAAGTTCCATACCATGACACAATATTTTCTTAGATCTGGAAGAAAGTGAATTCTGATGTGGAACGGCTGGAATGTATCATGTGTTGTGCAGAATAGTTGATCATAATGTAGCTAGTGGAAGGAGAATCCAAATTTGGGGTACCTTTGTTACTGTTTTACTTCATCCACATTACGGAGAATCAAAAGTGTGGAACTACAGCTTCATCAGAACAAGAGGGCAAAGTATATTTTTCTCAAAGCTAATTTCCACAAATATTATTATAAAGGATTCTTCAAGCTCAATCTAAAAGTGTGAAATCCTCCAAAACCTTTATGTCAGACCTTTGCTTGTGTAACGTTGTTGCTTCTGTGACCCCCGTCCTTTAGAAACTGACAAAAAGAAGTCCCCCTGGTTTTCTGACAACTTCATATAATAATTAGACCTCGGACAATGTCTCTTCAACACTCAGAGGTTTCTCGTAAATGCAAGGTTTCTTCAGTGTATGATCTGACTCAATGTATTAGAGGTTTCTATGGTAAAAGGTAAATAATGGTACATGTGAATTTTTGGTGCAGGGATGTGCCATTTACAAGCCAAAACTCAGAATATGTGATAATTACTGCAGCCTGTAATTTCCAAACACCTTGAGTTCAGACTAATTTCACTATACCAAAGCTTGTATTCAAGTGGCAAACAAAAAGCTGCTGTCTTTTTGTTCTGAATGAAAGATGGAGCTTTATATTAAGGAATTCGCATCCTTATGATTTATCGTTTGAGTTTAAAAAATACCCAATTTGAAGACGAATCTCCAAGAATCCCAGGGTTATGGGTTATTGAAGATTTTGTAGAACAGTCCAGTTCGTTAATGTAAGCATGCATCAATTTCTACTGAGTAGAATATTCCATCCGGGCATGTAATGTGGATGTGTATTTGCACAGTTCACTTATTTCATTTCCAAAAGGTGAAAGTATGATTTCATTTACCAACGCTTGGTCTCCCTCACTTCTTCAACACATATTCCCCTCTTCAAACACGAGGATGAAAGCAAAAACATCAAGGCCCATATTTATACTTTTTTAACGCCGCATTTCAACTACTTTTTTACGCAAAAGCAGCGCAAACTTACAAACTACAACTGTATTTTGTAAATTTGCGTCGATTTTGCGTCAAAAAACGACGCAAATACGGCGCTACAAAAGTATAAATATGGGCCCAAGAGTATTTATACGTTTCTTACCCCCAAATACAGTTACTCCTATTCATCACAATCGAAAAATGACCACAGAAAGTATTTAATGAGAGCCCCATGTGAGGCAATGTCCGGTGGTGACATATCATTTAATATCCTTTAATCTTGGTGGGGATGGAAGGGCTTGTAATGACACTTCTGCTAACACTGTTATTTTGAGCTTGATTTTCAGATAATTCAAAGTGTTTAATCATCAACGATCACGACATAATTAATCCATATTTCCTCATTAATAAACAGCCAACTTAAAATAAACGTGCCCAATTGATCTAGATTTTCTTATCTAGTGTAAATAGATTACCAGCTATACGTAGCTCAAAAATGTTTTCCTAACAACATTGGAATTTGTATTTTCATCAGGTAATTCTGGTCTTGGCATCCAAGGACACAATGCATTTCATAGTCTACGTTCCTTTTAAATTGTTTGGTATTCAATAGTCAATCCACAGAATGTGAGTTATTTCATTTAAAAAACACAATTCATTATTTTTGATTCCCACATTTCTGCTTCTTACCACACACCGTTTCTCCATACACTGACATTTAATATCATTTTCGTCCCAGAAACGGTATCGGTTCACGTTCATTGAGTTGAAATCGGGTTGATCTGCCTACCTGCTTAAACAGAGAAAGCGGTTAAAGATAACGTTTAATCTAAATTAATTACCAAGAAAAACTGTCTATCTGTTATAATCACTTCCCATGAGTTCCTACAAGGATATATCACACTGCTACACAGAGATGAGGTAAAGAGTAGGCAAACGCCGAGGCTCCAGGGCGCAAACCAGTCATGAGGTTCAACAGGAATATTTCTCAAATAAATTTGCATACACCCAGTATTATTATATGGAAAGTATTTCCATGAATAATCATTTTTGGCCTAGTGAAAATCTGACCCCTCTTTGGCACTCGGAGACCGAAGCGTGCACCACCGCACGTCCATTCATGTAACGTTATCAAAATAACGTTTTTTTCCCCCTTATACTGGTGCCTTACAAAGGAAGACGTGAGATCTTAGAAATGGTCAGGGATGTGTTGGAATAAGTAAACATTTGGACCTACTTTACATCATACTATCTTCAAGCGAATTCTGAGCGCAAATTAGTAGCCGCGCTTTTTTAGTAATACAGCCACCACCTGAAACTTTCAACCTCTGTCTGGTACGAAAACGACGATCATTGTTTTGAGGAATAGGAACACCTCCCTTTTCAGAGCCATGTTGCAAGGATGTAACTGTGTTAGAAATGGGTCTTTGGTTGGCAGTCAGGATATCCCCTGTCCCAGAAAGGACCCTCACTCTAGCCAGGGTAAAGAAGAATCACCCTCCGTTAATCCCTATTCACCCTATTGTTAGCTTGGCACAAGCAGGCAGGCTTAACCTCAGAAGCAATGTGTAAAGTATATGTACCAACACACACAGTAACTCAGTGAGAACACTACAAAATTACACAACACAGGTTTTAAAAAAATAGCTAATAGTTATCTAAACAAAAATGACAAAAATCGAACATACACAAGTCAAGTTATGAATTTTCAAAAGAATAAGGGGCATATTTATACTCCGTTTACGCCGAATGAGCGTCAAAAATTTTGACGCACAATCAGCACAAATGTTGCCCCATATTTAAACCCTGACGTCCGAGGCCGCGCACGAGAAAAATCCGCAGTGTGCGTCATTTTCTGGAAGCGGCAACCCGCCCTGCGTTAATGAAATGCAGGGTAGGCGTTCCCGTCCAAAAAACGACGCACACCGCCGTGCGTCGTATTTATGCTTCCGGGCAAAAAGGACTCCCGGCCGGTAGGCGGAGCAAAAAAATGACGCAAAGCCCGATGTGCGTCAAAATTTAACACCTGGGTCAGGGCAGGCGTTAAAATGGGGCAAACACATCTGTATTTAATCAGAACACACAGAACAAACAGCAGAGCAGCAGAGCAGCAACAGGGAGACATGGAGGTGATTTTGATTCAGCGTGCACGTAGACGCAGAGCCCTGCAGCAACAACAGCAGCTACAACAACAACAGCAGGGACCCCAAAGGCAGCGCAGAAGGCAGGAGAGGATATTCCGCCCAAGAACAACCCTGCATGGCCTCAGGGAACACGACATCATACAGAGGTACCGGTTGAACTGGCAGGCCATTCAGAAGCTGCTGAAAAATATTGAACAGCAGTTGGCCCCCACTTTGGTGACACCCCGCACAATACCAACAGAAACAAAGCTGCTTGCCGTACTTCACCTGCTGGCAAGTGGCTCGTTTCAAACAACTGGTGCCCAGGTTGGTGGAATATCACAACCATCATTCTCTGCATCCCTGCCAAAAGTACTGGATGCCATCATTCGCCTGACACCCCGCCACATCTGCTTCCCTAACACACTGCAGAAGCAGCAGGAAACTAAACAGGGGTTCTACGTCATCAGTGGCTTCCCACACGTCCTTGGTGCAATCGACTGCACACACGTACGCCTTGTGGCACCTGCTGCAACAGAACACCTCTACCGCAACAGGAAGCACACACATTCAATCAACGTGCAGGCCATAGTCGATCACCAAGGACTGATCAGCAACATCGTGGCTAAATATCCTAGGAGTGTACATGACGCATTCATCTTCCGTCACAGCACCATCAACCAACACTTCCAGGATGGACGGTATGGCAATGGACTACTTGTTGGTAAGGACAAAAATCAAACTCTTATACACACTGCACAGCAACCCTCTAGGACAAACAACACCTACACCACAATAGCAACACCTAGCCAGGAACACACTGAGGTCCTCACATCACTAGCCATGTGTCAGAAGTCACCATTGAACCTGTCACACATTGGAATGTACTCCACAGCTTAATGTGAAGACATTAATGAGTGTGGTTGCCTAAATGTCACCTTGCAAATTGGAAGTGTCACAATAACCTGTACATTAACACATTGCATAAGTCTTAAGGTATGGGATGTCCAGGGTACTTTCATATGAACGTGTTAACTACACTTTCATGTTCTAACTCTGCATGGAACTATCATCTCACCCCCAGTGAAGACACACGGACACGTGTATCACAAGTCACAATGCAAGGGAGGGCACACTGTTATGAAAATCCAAATACAGACTGCTGACAAACGGTTAGCTAACAAACACTTGCTCAGCCAAGGAAAAAACTCAATGCAAATCTGTTCCCCTACAAGTACAGGTTGTCACATTAGTACACAAAAGAGTCACAGACAACACAAGACAACTACTGCCATCAAAGGTCTGTACAAGAGTGCTTTCTACATCTAATTGATCCCATTCTGTGTTTCTCTTTCAGCTGATCAGGGGTATTGCATCCAGCCTTGGCTAATGACACCATTTGGGAACCCGACTACTGCTGCGGAGCGGGCATACAACGACGCCCATAAGAGGACACGCAGCATTGTTGAGCGGACCTTTGGGATCCCAAAGTCAAGGTTCCACTGCCTTGACATCACAGGCGGTAGCCTACTATATTCCCCAGAGATGGTCTGTAGGATCATACTCACTTGTGCCATATTGCACAATATTTGTGTAAAAAGGAACATTCCCCTCCTTGAACCAGACCCAGACATGCCTGAACACGACGAAGAGGAGGATGCTGGCCTGCAACAGGAGGGGGAACAACCAAACACGGCAGCTGGAGTGCGTAGGCACCAACAGCTTGTAAATAATTTATTTTCATAATTTGTTATATCAACACTTATTGCACAATTGTAAATAAACACAGATAACAAACACCACATCATGCTTTGGCCTATTCATTTCTGCCCACCTTTAGTTTGAATGTGCTTAAGAAGAATGTCATCTCATTGAGCAATAATGACATAACACTCATCACACAAAAAATATACACCACAAATGTCTGCACAGAGGCTATGATGTTACATGATACATTACCATCCACAGAGGCCAACAGGAGTACAAATGTGGCAATGACACATGCCTGATCCAGACACCTGAGACAGTCTCTCACTCAGCACAAAAATGTAGATCATTTGAAAGTCTCATTACACGTGATCAGTGACAGGGTGGGATCATCCATGTGTACGTGACCATGTCCTCAATGGCTTATATCAATTTTTTATATAAACAATACCCAATTGGAACAACATTAGCTGCCACTAACTCATGAGGAGACCTTGAAGTTACAGTGACAACATACACCCAGACAGTTGATAGTGGATCCACATTCGCACACACATATAAACATATGTCATCCAATCAACCAAATATTTGCAAGCAGCCGATCACAGTAGTGTCCCAGTTCGAACCTAGCAGGAAGAGTGTAACATGCCACTAAATCAGGTAATGCATAAAGGGCCACATACATCAACAACCTATTTGTCATCAGCACATGAGGAACGCCGAGATTTAGCAAACATAGTCAGTGCAAAATGGTATGTCAGATTGCTCCAAATAATCAATAGGGCAAACGTCAAATGGGCTAATGGGATGAATGAATGGCTAACAGTGATTCATACCCTATGGCCTTCCATTAGCCTGCTGCTGCAGGTTTTGCATAACAGAATAAATGAAAGCCATGGATAAATTAGCAAATCTGGAAGGGCAAACCCTAGGGTGCTGGGGGCCTAAGTCCACCTCTACCGCCCCCCAAATATACAAGACTTATGTACTTGTGAAGTAAACACATGCATAAGGCGCATGTGTGGCCTACATGTCAAAAGTCAAACACAAATCAGATACACAAAATCATAATAATACATGGTTAGCCCCATAAAAAGTGTAAGTGACTATTGCACTCCCTGTTTGGACTATAGATAAATGCATTACCGTGATAAATGTGGACACATTTTTGAGAAGGAATACATCCTGGTATCCCATTCATCATTTCAAAATAGCCATCAGCAATTACCCAAAATATGTGTACAAATATGGTTAATACATTTTTTGAGGTATCATTAATATTACAGTGTGAATGCCTTCTATACATCCAATAAGGGACATGTGTCATAGCTAACCACAAATGTGTATCACATAGCACCGTTTGGTCATGACAAAGTTCCTTTCACAACTTGAAAAAATGAAGACATAATTTAAAAAATGCGTCAAATTTCCACGCATACAGCATGGGCGTCATAATTTGTTGACGTACAGGAGTGCACAGAATGCAGAGTCAAAAAATATGATATGAAAAATAATAAATTAATAAGCTACATTACATGTCCACCATATTGTTTATGAAGCGTCAAATTTCCACGCATACAGCATGGGCGTCATTATTTTTTGACGTACAGGAGTGCACAGAATGCAGAGTCAAAAAATATGATATGAAAAATAATAAATTAATAAGCTACATTACATGTCCACCCTATTTTTTATGAAGCGTCAAATTTCCACGCATACAGCATGGGCGTCATAATTTTTTGACGTACAGGAGTACACAGAATGCAGAGTCAAAAAATGTGATATGAAAAATAATAAATTAATAAGCTACATTACATGTCCACCCTATTGTTTATGAAGCGTCAAATTTCCACGCATACAGCATGGGCGTCATTATTTTTTGACGTACAGGAGTGCACAGAATGCAGAGTCAAAAATATGATATGAAAATTAATAAATTAATAAGCTACATTACATGTCCACCATATTGTTTAAGAAGCGTCTAATTTCCACGCATACAGCATGGGCGTCATTATTTTTTGACGTACTGGAGTGCACAGAATGCAGAGTCAAAAAATATGATATGAAAAATAATAAATGAATAAGCTACATTACATGTTCACCATATTGTTTATGAAGCGTCAAATTTCCACGCATACAGCATGGGTGTCATAATTTTTTGACGTACAGGAGTGCACAGAATGCAGAGTCAAATATAAATTTTCATATATGTTTCTCATATTTGCCAGCAAATTATAATTCTACACTAGAACTGTAAACTCAGCCTCACAGAAATGTAAGGGAACAATGAAGAAATTACTTTTGACTCTGCATTATGTGCAATGTTATGCGTCAAAAAATATGACGCACAATCTGTATGCGTGAAAATATGACGCATAACGGAAAAATAAAAACGGCGGCCATTTTATGCAGGAAGTGATGTAATAGGATATCCTGTTTACAAAATCTGTACTGTGAGTTTACTTTCACTTTCACTTTGCAGTCTCAGATTTTTCTAGACTGTGTGGTTGTGTGAAAAGTGTAGTCCTGTGTTTTACTGCTTTTGTGTCCTGTGTACCTTGTATTTTGTGCTTTTGTGATCATAGTCTTGTTGTCTAATATTGTCTTAGTCTGTTTAGTATACTTTTGTCAAATCCTGTTTTTGTTTGTATTGTCTGTGGAAGTCTGTTCTGGGTAGTTTAACTTTGTGGTTAGTTGGGCTATTTTTCTTAAGTTTTCTTTTTCCTTCACTACTCTACCTTTCCCCATTTCCCACTTTTACTTGTTTGTCTCATTTTTCACCTTTCAATTTGTTAATATGTCAGGTAGGCCTCGGCTTGTCAGGATGGGTGAGGAGGAATTGGGGGGATTCATTTGGCTTGTTTGCCATTTCCTCCCACTCATGCTGGAGGCTGGGGGCCGTGTGATACAGGGGTATCACACGGAGGCCCGTAAAGTCCGGTGGGGGAAGGTGCGCCATCACCTGGTCCGGGTGTACGGGAGCATTAGGAATGAGCATCAACTAAAGCACCGCTGGGAAGATCTGATATCCAGGGAGCAGGATCTGCTGGACCACCTGGGAATCATGATTGGTGGCCATGTTGGTGAGTACAAATCAATTGCATGTGAATAATTGAAAGCTCTGTGGGGACATGTGATGATTGTTACCCAATCTGCTAGATAAGTAGCTGACTGTGTGTAATGCTAGGGAAACCTAATGTGTATTTGTTGCACAATGTGTAGGAAGACCAATGCCTGCAGTCAGATGGCTCATGTTTTCAACACATACCGGATGCCTGTAGCTGTATGTAATGTGTTGTTGCCTTTGTGTCAGACAAGCGACACGTTAATGCCTCGATTTGAACTCTACAGGTCATATTTGCCAGTGAGAAAGTGATGTTGAAACAACATACCTACACATGTAGACGCCATAGCTAGACAGAAAATTGTAAACCCATGATGATGCCATAAATGTGTGGTGCCTTCACGTCACATGAAGTTAGCTATGTTGTCCACACATATGTCACATGTGTGTCTGGTTGCTGTGTGTTGAAAATTTCAACATTGCCTGTTTGAGTTTGAGGGGTCATGCAGTCCTCAAGTAACCAGCTTTTGGATGTCTCTCTGGGATGCACATGATGAGATGAATGCAAGCCATTATTGTTGGGGCATACTAATGGAGGTGTATCTTTGACACCACATGACTGTCCTGGCCACTGCATGTGTGTAGTAGGGTGTGTAACTGTAGCAGGAGACTCATCCAATGTTAATGTTGATTAAAAATTCATCCATGCAGTATGAGCATGTGTGAAAGTGTATCATTACGCATGTCATATTCACACAGTGTCATAGTAACTGCAATTATTTGTCAGTGCACGGAGTCTGAGTATATCATTCCTTTCATGCTTTACAGGTGGATCTGCACCGTACACCGTGGGAGAGGTGGCACATTTTGAGGACCCCGATACCTACAGTGAGTGTGGCCTGAGTGCTATTTTTATTGTTTGCTAGTGATGCATGATGGACTATTGTGTGTTCAAAAGAATTCATGATTTGATGCGCTGCCCGTTCATTGGCATTGTTGCTTTAGTGGGATTTCAAATATCACTTCTGTTTCTGTAGACCAATACTTAGCCATCTCTCAGATTTAGGGGCTGTAGGTCATTCCAGTCGGCCCGCTATGGGGAATGGGATGAGTCATGTGGAATACACTGGTTAATGTAAGAGTTGCTCTGGGACTTGGCTTGAACTGAGTCTGCATATCAGACTGACATTCTCCCAGATAGCTTTGGCAAATGGCTTGTATAAAATATGCAGCTTCCTAGTTGAGGATGCACTGTGTACACTGTAGGTTGGATCTTCCGGGGGCATGTACTTCCACAAGTTGAACTAGAAGTGTGTGTGACTAGAGTGCAATGGCCTAGGTGTTCAGTCGACTCATGATCATGGGTGTTCTTGCTCCTCTGTGTTTGTGGTAAAACATGCCTCACTGATAGTATGTGATGTTGGCCTGAGTCAGTGCATTTTGACATGTGTGGACCTTGGATATGACAATGTTTGGCTGACTCCAACGTGTTGCTAACCCTTCATTGGTGTTGTGGGTGTAGGCAAACACTTGTTGACCTTTCTATACACTCCTGGGTGTGCATTGAACCTGGGATTGTTGGTTGTTCTTCCCACCCTACCCTCAAAGACTGCCATGTGATTGGGAATAGGGTACCTAGGACTGTAGCAACCAGTATGTTAGACGTACTTATGACCTTTTGCAACTTTGTTTAGAACCTAGTGTACACATTCGGTTATGGCCCATGGGTTCAATATTTGCAAACAACAAATTACAAATGGCATTGAGTGAGGGTTGTGATAGTTATCACATAGAGTGACATGTAGTGAAGTCAGTATGCGGAAGAGGTTCAGGCATAATGTCAGCTGCATTATCAATCAGTCGCATTTATAAAGCGCGCTACTCACCCGTAAGGGTCTCAAGGCGCTGTGGGGGGGGGGGTTCAATGCTCGAAGAGCCAGGTCTTGAGCTGCCGTCTGAAGTGAAGGTGGTCTTGTATGGCGCGGAGGTGGCTGGGAAGGGAGTTCCAGGTCTTCGCTGCTAGGTAAGAGAAGGACCTGCCTCCGGCAGTGGCTTTGCGAATGCGTGGTACGGCTGCCAGGGCTTGTCCGGTCGAGCGTAGGGTGCGAGGAGGAGTGTAGAAGGAGATGCGGTGGTTGATGAGTTCTGGTCCGCGGTTGTGCAGGGCTTTGTGTGCGTGGGTGAGGAGTCTGAAGGTTACTCAGCAAGAACCAGACTACACGAAGGCATGAAGGAAGTAGCGAACTGGATGACAGACAGCCGGCTTAAACTGAATACAGAGAAAACGGAGGTCCTCATCCTCGGCCCGACACCTACCGCCTGGGACGACTCCTGGTGGCCTCCTGCCCTAGGCAGCACTCCCCAACCCACCGACCACGCACGCAACCTCGGTTTCATCCTGGACTCTTCCCTCTCCATGACCAGACAGGTCAACTCGGTGACCTCAGCATGCTTCAACACCCTCCGCATGCTCCGCAAGATCTTCCGCTGGATCCCCACCGACACCAGGAAGACCGTCACCCACGCCCTCGTCACCAGTCGCTTGGACTATGGGAACGCTCTGTACGCCGGCATCACCATCAAGCTACAGAGGAAACTACAACGAATCCAGAACGCTGCTGCACGACTTATCCTGAACATACCCCGCCACAACCACATCTCCGGACACCTGAGGAAACTCCACTGGCTCCCAGTCAACAAGAGGATAACCTTCAGACTCCTCACCCACGCACACAAAGCCCTGCACAACCGCGGACCAGAACTCATCAACCACCGCATCTCCTTCTACACTCCTCCTCGCACCCTACGCTCGACCGGACAAGCCCTGGCAGCCGTACCACGCATTCGCAAAGCCACTGCCGGAGGCAGGTCCTTCTCTTACCTAGCAGCGAAGACCTGGAACTCCCTTCCCAGCCACCTTCGCGCCATACAAGACCACCTTCACTTCAGGCATTATTTGGATGAGAAGTTTAGGCTGATGTCATCCATCATGTAGCGACATGGATATGCTAGGTGTGAGATGGCCTTATGTATGCAGGCTTCACATGTACTTCCTCTGAGACTTTCAATGAACTATGTTGTGACAATTGCTGTAACAAATACAGTACAAGTAATGTACAAATAACCGATTGTGCTATTCCACCCAATGCAATTCCCATGGTAAATATTTGCGATATCTCTTCACAGCTGCAAACATGAGTGCCGCAGATAGACACCAGTTTGAGAGGCGTGCCATGCAATACCGGCACATCCTGCAGGTGCACTCGGGGTACAGGAGGATGGCCCGCAAATACCAAGCAGATCGGGCCTCCGGGGCATGGTGGGCCTCACCACAGGGTGGCCCCACATTGCCCACAACAGCCACCACCACCACATCCACCAGGTCTCCCCAAGTGGCCCCAGCAACGTCGGGCACAGTTGACCCTGGCTCCTCATCAAGACCTGGACCCAGTCATGTTCAACAACCAGGACAGTCCAGTGGGCATTCAACTGCTGGCACAAGGTCCACCTCGGCCGGCACACAGACTGCATCAGCCCCTCCTGTGGACCCAGCCGCATTCCTGGCATTGAACCGTAAATTGGACAAGGTGTTTACAAAGGTGGACAAGCTAAGCCAGGATGTGGCATATATCAAGAAAAGGGTTCGGTCCATCAGGCGGACCCTACGGAGGGCCAACCTCTAGGACTTTTGCCATGTTTGACTTTTACCCCTCCCCTCTCTCCTCTTTCCTATTTTGTACTGATAGTTGGGTTTTGGGGATTAGTATTAGGTTAGTATAGGTAGTTAGCTTAGTTAGTGTTAGGGAAGAGGGTGGGGGGTCCTTATTCTTTCTATTTTTCTTTTTTGTGTGGGTGGGTGGGGGTCAATGTTGGGATTCCTGTTTGTTAAAAAAAATAAAAAATAAAAAATATAAAAATAAAAAATAAAATAAAAATATGATTGTTTAGGATAGTATAGTATGTGTGTAGGTTAGTATGTGTTGTCCTGCATGTGTCCTGTCTCATAATGGTGGGTGGGGGGTTGATGTTTAGATAGTTTCATTATATGTGTAGAGTAAGTTTAGCTTAGGTTAGTTAGGGACAGTTGTGGGTTAAGAGTAGTCAGGTTAGATTAGTGTAGGTGTTACTTTTCCCTTAGTTGCCTCTTGTGTGAATAAATAGTAATAAATATATAGTTAACCCTTTACATGATGCGTTAGGTGCTACTTTATCATGGCCTTGACATCAGTGTCGGTGAATATTTTTCTATGACATTAGTGTCCTATGCTAGCCATGCCCAGAAAATTGAGGTTTAACATGCCAGCTGCCCGTGTGCTAACTTGGTAAGTATCCACCATTTGGGAGACCCACCATTGGTAGTTTGCATCGATCACCAAGGTTTTGTGTTTGTGAGTATGTATTCTACTTCACAAAGTGTGCTTCCAGACTTATTATGTTGGGTAATTTAATAGGTCGGACTGCAGTGTGATGTTCAGGGAGATCTTTGTAGATGAGGTGTTGTTAACACTCTTGTCTTGTGGCCTTCATTGCTGACCTAGATCATGAGTGTAATAATTCAGCATGACTTTCCTTCATGGAAGTATACTCAGAAAGGGTGATTGATGCAGTGTTTTCTTTTTTTGTTTGCTTAGATTTTGCAGCATAATTTCATGTTTTAGTATTGCATGGTGCCTACATATCTCAGCCACCATTAGTTGACTAGCATTGCTATAGATGGACCATTATTCTGTCCAACACAGCATGATTGTGTGTGGTTTGTCCCTTCATCAGTTATTCTCCTCAGGATGGTAAGGCTATGATGCAATCCTGGCCACTGCACAGATGTATCAGACTACATGATGTCAGGACAGTTGTATTGACAAGCTACATGGTTGCCACACAGGCACTTTAGAGTTATGTACAGCACAGTTGATGTGTGAAATAACACAGAGACATATTAGGTGTGCAAGTGCTATTTATTGATAGGTGCTGTAGTGCAAAATGTCCATTGTCCATGTTTGCTGGGTCCGTTCTGGTGCATTCTTACATGGTGATCCTACAGAAGGGGTGTGGATGAGGCTCCTGACATGCTGGGGTGATGTCACAGACAGTGCAGAGGGACAGGAATTGGCAAATAGTAGGAGAGAGACATTCACTGGCAATGGTGACAAGTCATACAGTGGATTGCAGAACAGTCATTGAGTGTAGTTGTAGTGAGACTGGCATTTGACAAAACGTAGGACCTTGGTCAAAGTAGGCCATGGTGCAGGGACTAGTGCTTCCGGGTACTCTTCCGTGAGAATGTGATCTGTTCCATGTCTTCTTCTTCTGATGTGTGTGTTGCCTGGTTTGTCCTTGTTGTTGTTGGTTGTGAAGGGGCAACACACACCTCAGTGTTAGAAGACGTGGAGGCAGACATCCCGTGGGCTGCTCCCTGTGGAGTTATTAAGGGCAGTAATGCAGCAAGGAGGGCCTGCTGGTTTTTGAGAATAGCAGACACATCACAATGGTAGGCAGCCAGGTCGGCCCTGAGGGGTTCAATGTTGCATTCGTGCACACGTTGACTGGATTGCAGTTGTAGGTGTTGTGTCAACTGGATGACAGCTGTGCTGATTTCCTTCTGTGTTTTGGCAAGTTCCTGCAAGAGAGATGTTAGGGCTTGCATAGCAGCTGCCTGATCTGCTAATGACGTCATGCACGAACGCACCCCCTCAAGGCTGGCTGCCATGTTTTGCATCCCCACCCGCACCTCCTTGGCCAGCTCCCGCTTTACACCAACTACAGTTCTTTCAAAGCTGGTGCCAGTGTCGTCAGAGTCCTCAGCTGTGTTGGAGCTGGCAGGTCTTACAATTGGGGTGGTGGGTGGTTCTTCCGTGATGGCTGCTTGTTCTGTGCTCCTCCTTGTGACTGAAGGTGGGGTCTGGAGGGTTTCAAGGACCTTTTGGATGGTCTCCTGGGAAATATTTATGGGCTCGTCATTCATGTCATCAGGGAAATCAGGGACAGGCATATCGGCAGGAGATCCATGTTCCTCTGCAATAAAACAGGGTACAATTAGTGTGTCTGTGTTGTGACAATTTTGCCATAGCATGCAAGCCTTTGGATGACTTAACTTTGTGCTCTGGTTTGGTATTGGTATCTGCTGTCCTTCATATGGGCATTGTTATAGGCCTATGGCCCACCTGTGTGTCACATGTATGATATAGAGTTATCAGACTTGTCTGCCTAATCGCCTCTAGGTGTTGCTTTGTACCAATTTGGGAATAGCCATCTTTTTGTCCTACTCGTCCCTCCGTGTATATCTATTCTTATGGAGAGACATTTTGTCGCGTGGGCTCTCATTATCCTAAATGAGACTACTGGATTTCTAGGCAGCAGGATAGCTAATGGTGTGGGGGACTGAGTCTGACCCACTTGTAAATAACTCTGTCACCCTAATTCTTTCTTTTTGCTCTGGCTAACTAGCAGTGACTCATGTCTCCCACGGCAAAGAAATAATTCGACAGCCGAGCGCATGACATCTTTAGAACTTCTCAGGGAAGTGGTGGTCACTCAGATCCAAACCAATTCTCTCTTTTCCAGTATGATCTCATATACAAATGACAAAGACAGTATTTGTTTTATATGATGATTTCATAATACAACTGACTTTTAGATAATTAGGTGTGAGCCGCAATAACCCAAACAATACAACATGGTAGAATTGAAATAGCCACCAGGAGAGTAAAACATTTGAACAAAGCTATCATGATGCCTAACTGTTTCTACTCTCCCTCTGCTTGTTCTATTTAAAGCACAGCATGTTAAGCTTCGAGTTTGCCTGTCTGAATCACTGGGGAGACATCAGCCCTCATACCTGAGCAATGACCTGTGATCTGGTTCAGCATCTGCAGCAAGGCAGGCAGCGTCTAGTTGTGGTTCTCTGTTCGGAAACTCCCTCTTGCGTGTATTGGGACAAGAAAGTGATTTTATAACTAACATGTCAGCGTGATGACAAAATGGCCCTACGCAGGAATGCCAAATCTGAACTCCTACCACGTCTATCGGCAATGTACCAGACTGTATCCTTGACTGGAGCACAGAGTGAATATGTTATGGAGAACTCCAGTGCTGAAGTAGGCAAAACAGTGTGATATGAATAAAAAACAACACCGTAGAACTGGCTATTTGCTAAATAACTGATATGAAGCCTAATAAAAAACATTTAGTGCAAAGTGCACAGAGGCTCTAAGCTGTTAGAAAATGAATAAAAGTACATTCAGGGCAAAGTGCACAAAGGCATAAAGCCTGAAGCTAATGCACAAAGTATACGTAAAACTTACCACAGTACACTTTGACTGGCTGTGGGTGTTGTGAATGCCCTGGCAGCACACTTGCCTCTCAGGACCTGCCCCAAACACTTTTTATTCACATTGACCTAAATGTAAATGTTATGTGGCATATCCTATGCATGGAAATGTTAGGATGTGGTATGGATGTAAACATTGTTGATGTTTCGAGGTGATGTTGGGTAATGTGTGTTTAATTGGATTGCCCTGTTTATCGTATCAAAGTCCTATTTGGTTCTCAGACTGTGCAGGTGTGTTTCAGTGGCCAGTTGCATGTGTCCCCTCCTCAATGTTGATGTCTGAGCAGTATGACATTAGTGATGTTGCCTTGTTAGCCAGGCACGTGAGGGACCCTGACGTATGCAGCATGTGTGTGTCCTTAGTGCTGTGTGGCTCCTCTTGCTGTTTACTTTGGCTGATGTATGTGTCAAGTATGGGCATTGGCATTTGAGTATACTGGGGCCTTTGTCTTGTTTCAGGAGATTGTTGCAGATGTCATCCTCACGCCCTAATTTAGGTATGTATGTTCCATGGGGAGGTTCCTGCCATTTGCTACTATAGCTGCACAGAGATCAGAGGTGTTATTGTCAACTGTTGTTGCAGTTACATTGCAGTTGTTGTTTTGGCTACTGGATTACTGATAGGGACCTAGTTGATGTAGGATACATTTTGACTGACGAGTGCCTGGATGTAAGTTTGACGTAGTGGCCTTCCCACCCGTCGCTGCTTTCCCTTGGCTCCATTGTTGTCATTAAAGGATGGCCCCATGGGACTGTTGTTGGTGCTGTATTTTGTTGTGCCCCAGCTTCTGTCTGTGCTGGCCATGCCCCCCTGCCGTGCCCCTTTACCCATGCCACTTCATATATATGCTGAGTTACATGCATTGTGTAGTAGGTATTACCCCCCCCCCCCGGTTGCAGTTATCATTATTGTATTTTAATTCCCCATGCGACTTACCCTGCATGTGCGTTGTGTCGTGGTAGTCTGCGCTGTCCTGTCCTTGAATCCCTGTGACGATCTCCTCAGGGATGACGGCTGCGACCATCTCCTCCATGTGGTCCAGGGCCTCCTGTTGTGCTGGACTCCCCCTCCAGTCTGCAGTGCTGCCTTCCTGTTCCTGGGCATTTTTTCTTTTGTCCTATGTTTGCAGTCATGCCAGCGTTTCTTACACTCGGTGACTGTTCTGCGTTCTTCAGCCACACTGTTGATCTTGTCCACAATTTGTTGCCATATGGCCTCTCTCCTACTGATTGGCAACTTAGAGGTGATGAACAGTTGGTGCTGGTGTTCCGTCACCTCTTTAACCAGGATTTCCTGCTCCTCTGCACTGAAGCGACACTTTCTTTTTTTTCTATAAATGTCCTGGTTCCTGTATGAATATTCCTGGCTGGTTCCTGGTCTGCTGTCATCTTCCTGGGGTCTGTTGTGGCATCTGGGATCCATTTTGGCTCTCCTCTGCTGAAAGGGCAGTGTTCGCGGGTGAATTTGACGCTATTGCGTCAAAACAAACAGCGCTTTCCGGGTTGCGCTGTCGTAAATCGACCCACAGTGATTTGCATCGCGTTAACGTTGGATTCCTTTACGACTTGACGCTGCTGTGTGAGTCACGAAATAATGACTCCCACCTGTTGGTTGCGCCGCCGTGCGTCAAAGTATAAATTTGACGCCCGCACGGCGCATCGAAATGGCATTAGCCGGCGTTAAAAAAATTTGCGCAAAGCTGCGCCGGCGCAGCTTTGCGTCAAAAAGTATAAATATGGCCCTAAGAGTCTTAGGGCCAGATGTAGGAAATGTTTGCGAGTCACAAATGGGTCGCAGCTCTATTTGTGACTTCGCAAAAAGCGAAATAGTATGTACTAATGCCATTTTGGAGTTCCAAATAGCGATGCGACTCATTATGACTCGCAAAAATTGCGACCTGATTTTGCGACTCGCAATTACAAAGTCGTAAATTGCGAGTCGCAAACCGAATGCACAAGCCAGCCACAAATTGCAAATAGTCGCAAAAAGCCAGTTTTTCATAACCAGATTAGCACTGATTCTGAACAGGTTGTAACCAGAACCAAAGTATAAAAGGAGACCCAGAAGAGATCTGGCTTTCTCACAATGGCTGCACTATACGTGATTTCATGGAGGAGGAGAGTCCAGGCTGCCCAGCAGAGGAGGAGGAGGCAGAGACAGGAGAGGATATACTGAACCAGGCAGACACTATTTCAACAAACTAAGGATGAGATTTATGATAAATACAGACTGAGCAGCACAGTTATCCTAGAGATCATTGAACTACTGAAACCTCAGCTTGAACGCCCGACAATGCACGGCTGCGCCATCCCCACACATTTGCAAGTGCTATGCTCACTGCATCTCTTGGCCTTGGGTAGCTATCAGGGGACGATTGCAGTGGCAGGTGGGGTATCCCAAAGTGCCCTCTCAAGATTCTTCAGACGTGTCCAGATATGTATACCTTCCCAGGAATGAAGTGGAAATTCACAGCACCAAGTTGGACTTCTACAGAATTGCCAACTTCCCCCATGTAATAGGGTGTGTGGACGGGACACATATACCAATTTGTCCACCTGCAAATCTGGAATATGTGTTCTGCAATAGGAAATGTGCCCACTCACTAAACATCCAGGTGGTATGTGACACCCATAATGTCATCACTGACATTGTGGCTAAATATCCAGGGAGTACACATGATGCATACATATTCAGGCACAGTGGGATACACCAACGCCTAGAACGTAGGGAGTTTGGCGAAGGATATTTATTAGGTACTGTTGAGTACACTCTGATGCCTTAAATACATGTTACTGCGTAACCCTGTGATGCCCTGCTAATTTTGTCACACAGGTGACAGTGCATATGCCCTGAGACCATGGATACTCACCCCATACCTAACACCTGGCAATCAGAATTAGAGGCGATACAACATAGGACATCGGCAGACCAGATCTGTCATAGAGAGGACTTTCAGCTTGTTGAAGTCATGATTCCGATGCCTACCCAAAAGTGGAGGGGCACTCCAGTATGCCCCAGAAACTGCATGCAAGATCGTTGCTACTTGTGTCATCCTACACAACATTGCCACCAAACTTGGGCTATATCTCACCCCTGACGACACAGATTCGGAGGATGAGGATCAATAGCTACCACACCGACAGCCTGGGGATGGAAGCATAGCAATGGAGGGCAGAGAGAGCCGGAACCACATTGCAAACCACTACTTTGGCAGGTTCATGGCAACCGTGACAACACTCACTAATGTAAGACACACATAGCCCAATTGTGTAGTACCGCAAATTATCCCTTTAAATCTCAGGAATATAATGAAGAAAATATAGTCAACTAAACTGCACGAAGAAAGCAAAAAGTAAAGTCTGACACATTCAGTTCACGTGCCTCAGTCACAAAACAGATTGGTAGCTCACAGCCTCTTGCGACTGCGGCCACCATGGCTCAATCCAGATTGGTCCCCTGATCCTTGCCGGTCACTGCTACTCCACAGGAATTGTGCATCAGTGGCAGACACACTGCTGACACTGGAGATCTCCTCGCTATCCTGAGGGGTATCGCCAATGCCCTTTGCTGCCTGGCTGGGCTCTAGCAGGTCCACTGCATGGCTGATGAGCCCAAGTCCTCTTGCCACATCCCCTGCAAAATGGCCAAGTTCAACCTGCAGCTTCACTGTGCGCCTTGACAGGCAGGTTGTTGTGGTTGCAAGGCACCCAATTGAAACACTTAGGGGGTCATTTCAAGTCTGGCGGGCGGCGGTAGCCAACCGCTAGGCGGGAACCGACATTTGGCCGCTACGCGGCCAAAAGACCGCTGCCGGCATTCCAACCTTCCCGCTGGGCCGGCGGGCGCTAACCATGTTAGCGCCCGCCGGCCCAGCGGGAAGGAGGCCTGCAACACAGAAGCCGGCTCCGAATGGAGCCGGCGGTGTTGCAGGCGTGCGATGGGTGCAGTTGCACCCGTCGCGCTTTTCACTGTCTGCTTGGCAGACAGTGAAAAGCCAGCCAAGGCCCTGTTAGGGGGCCCCTGCACTGCCCATGCCAGTGGCATGGGCAGTGCAGGGGCCCCCAGGGGCCCCAAGACACCCGTTACCGCCAGCTTCTTCCTGCCGGTGACAACCGCCATAAAAAGGCTGGCGGTAAGGGGGTCAGAATCCCCATGGCAGCGCTGCTTGCAGCACTGCCATGGCGGATTCGCCCAGCCGGGGCAAAAACGGCGGGAAACCAGCGGCCCCGGTAAAGCTGCGGTCAGAATGGGCTATGAAGCACGGTGTTGGCGGTGCTTCCGTCATCCGCGACCCTGGCGGTCATAGACCGCCAGTGTCAGAATGACCCCCTCAGTCTGTCCAAACGGGCAGCAGTGTTACGCTCCCTGCGCCTTGCATGTGCCCTATCTGCCACCATTTCCCTGACCAAGTTGTTTATGGAACTGGTAAAGTTTGTCATGTTTGTGTACATAGCAGTGAACTGGTTGTCCACATTGGCAAAATCCTGGGAGAGTGTGTGCTGCAGTCTGTTCAGGTTCCGATTCATCACCTGCATGTGCAGCCGGTGACTTTGCAGTAAGGATGCCTCCAGTCCCAACAATTGTTTGTCGGTGACATCCTACTCACTCGCTGACTGCATCAGGCATTGCCGTCTCCGCACAGAGCCAGCTGACCTATGTGGTCGACTCTCCCTCATCATTGGCCCCGGTGTCACGTTGGCTGCCACTAAACCCAGATCAGGCTCATCCATGTCCTCTTGTGCATGTTGGACGGGTGGTGTTGTCATGCACTCCCCAGCAGTTTCTGTGGCTGCCTCGTTTTGTGTGTGTGTGGCTGATTCATCTCCTGCACAGTAGCGCTGTTTGTGGGTCCTTGTGGGAGACCTGTGGGACACCGGGGATACACTGTCAGTGCCTCACATATGTTTGATGCCTCAGAATAAAAGTTTCTCAATATTTGGACTACTGTACTACATTGCCCATAATGCACTGTTCTATAGGTTGCAATATAGGAATGGAGCTAATCTGGAGGTGCATGCGTATGTGTACTGAAGTTATGTGCATGGTGCATAGAGTGGTGTAAATAAGTTAATTTTGGTACTTACTTTTGGATGTTCCTGGAGCTGAGCTGTCAAGGTCTGCAATTCCAAGTACTGGCTCCCGCTCCAGAGTGGTCTCCACCATGGTTTCTATGGCTGTAGGGGGTGGTACTGTAGATGGGCCTCCACCAGTGCTATGCATCTCCCTCATACACTCAGCCACCGTTTCCTTGGTCCTGGACCGGAGGTCGTCCCACCTTTTGCGGACCTCATCTTTTGTGAGGTGGCTGACTCCAATGGCATTAATCTTGATGAGGATGTCCTGCAAGATGTTTTTCTTTTGGGTGTCAGGGACACTCATTGCTGCCTTTCTAAATGATACCTCATGGTGCAGGCACCACTCCTCTGTGAGCACCTCCAGCTCCTTCTCTGAAAACATCAGTTTTCTCTTCCTGCCAGCACTGGGTGTCTCCTTGTCCTGTGATGCCATTGTTGCAGTAGCTCCTCTCAGCTGGGTGTGACTCTGCAGTTTGGGCTGGGTAGGCTCCTCCCTGTTCCATGGGGGTACATCCTGGTTCTGATGTCATCACACAGAACCAGGAAGTGGGTTTTTCACTATTTTATTTGCACCTGCGTGCAATTTACGAGTCAGTCGCAATTTGCGACACCAGACCACACCTTTGTTCAATTTGCGACCTCGCAAATAGCGAACTCCTAAATAGCGAACTAGCTAATTGCGATGTCGCAAATTGCGGTGCGACTGTGCATCAAATCTTTATTTGGTATAGCTATTTTTACGTGCATCTTGTTTTGCGAGTCGGAAATAGCGATTCGCAAGGAGTCACTATTTCCAACTCGCAAATTTCTTGGCTCCTACATCTGGCCCTTAATCCCTAGAGAACAGTGAGAACGCTGTTTAGCACACAAAAGTACCTGGGCAGCATCAAAAGTAAACATCACGGGCCAGTGTGTGTTTCGGAAAAGGCCAGCGATACGTCAATTTCTCACCCGTAAGAGAGAACGTGCTTCGTTCTTCCTTCCATAGGGTTGGCATGCATAATTTCTTCTCTTCCTCAAAAGAGCGATGTGTCGATCTGGACGGGCACCTCAGGTCTGGGCAGGGTTTGCGTTCATTTTCCTTGCCCAGCGATGTTGCATTGAAATTGCGGTCGCATGGTATCACAAGACCATGCTGCGTGGGGTTTGTGTCATTATCAACCTCCATCAGTGGGTGTTGCATGTCGTTTCTCCAGCCGCTTTAAGTCCATCTTCCAACCGTGATGCAGGTGGAGCATTGATTTCAGCTGCAAAGCTGCGCCGCATAGTCTATCAGCCGCGTCACAGAAGCTGCGTTGAACATTTCGCTGCATGACATTCTGTAGGTGAATTTTCATGGCTTGTCTGCCAACTTTACCTTTCAAGGGTCCAGGAACTGGAGAGGGCACCACTTGGCAGGGCAGGTACCTAAGCAGAGGGTCCAGGTGCTGGCAGGGGAAGTATTTGATGGCCCTGAGACTTCAACAACAAGAGGCAAGCTCAGTTCATGCCCTTGGAGATTCTTCACAAGCAGGAATGCACAACAAAGTCCAGTCTTTCTCCATTGTCACAGGCAGAAGCAGTCATTGCAGGATAGCCCAACAAAGCACAGTCACAGGCCGGGGCAGCACTTCTCCTCAGCTCTTCTCCTTGGCAGAAGTTCATCTTGATTCCAGAAGTGATCTAATTTTCAGAGGGTTTGGGGACTCTTCTCATACCCCTTTCTGCCTTTGAAGTAGGTCTACTTCAAAGAGAAGTCTCTGTTGTTTTCAAGATCCTGCCTTGCCCAGGACAGACCCCAGACACACACCAGGGGGTTGGAATCTGGATTGTGTGAGGGCAGGCACAGCCCTTTCAGGTGTGAGCGAACACTTCTCCCTTCCCTCTCAGCAGGGATGGCTCACCAAGATTTGTAGGCTACCCTCCAGCTGCCTTTGTGTCACTGTCTAGAAAGAGGTACAAACAGGCCAACTGTCAAACTGACCCACACATGGAATCCAAAAAACAACCTTTCTAAAAGATGTATTTTTTTAATTGTGAGCTCAGAGACCCCAAGCTCCACATGTCTACCTGATCACAAAGGGAATATGAATCTACGCTTTAATAATATTTAAAGGCAAGCCCCATGTTAAACTATGAGAGAGATAGGCTTTGCAACAGTGAAAAACAAATTTGGCAGTATTTCACTATTAGGACATGTAAACCACATAAGTATATGTCCCACCTCTTACATGCACATGCACTTTAGCACTGGTTAGCAGTGGTAAAATGCCCAGAGTCCTAAAGCCAATAACAAGAGGTCAGAAAAAAGGGAGGAAAGAGGCAAATAGATTGGAAATGACCCTGCAAAGGGAAAAAGTCCAACAGACTGTATGTGTTTTATTTCTGTATTCATGCCCCTGACATTGTCATCTGGAAACTGCATAGTTTGTAAAATATACTCAGGGACATAGATTGGTCAGTATGATTGGGGGCAGGACGGGGAGCTTCAGATTTCCCAACAGTCACCCTGGAACATCTGGATTGTTATAGGTAATTGAAACGCAATCATTTTAAAGCTAATCAACATTTTTGAAGGTCGTCAAAACATAAACGAGAGAGACTGTATCTGTTTTCATCAGCATGAGCACGTAAAAATGATGTAAAAATCACAGGTGAAGTTGCATTGCCCAACTGAAAGCACTTGTTCATAACTATTTACTGTAGAGTAAATTTTTTAGTGGGGTGTAACACACAAAACACCCCCCTGAAGCTACGCTCCTGAATATACTCATTAACCTATAACTGCATCAGATTGATAGAAATGTAGCTCACGTTTCAGTGCATACACAGCCTTAAAGTGGAATTTGTATTGTTTGGTATCATAACGGGTTTTAGCAGCGATTGTGCTTTAGAATTATAATCACTGGGCACCTCAATCAGAGGTTAGAGAATATGGGCAAACTGACAAAAAACAATGCCAGTTCTTATTTTCACCACCATGTCTTACCATCCGCTGAAATTAGAGTCTGGAACATTGACAGATGAATCACCTCAGTCACATTCCTAGTCCAATGGCAATGGTGGTCACGTCAAATATTGGCAGAAAGACTAGCCAGAAAACTATATTCTGCCTGCCACATTTAGAGATGTCTTCCACTGGAGAATCCATGGCATCAATACTCCACACTTGACGAGGGGAATTACCTAATAGCTAAATCTACTTTACATCAAAAACACAATCAACAGGAGCAATGCATCTAAAAAGAGGTCATAAATCAACAGTCAATTGGCATGCAAAACTAAAGTTAAGTATACACAAACATTAAGGGAGAAATGAATAAAAATCAAATATTTTATACCAGACTACTTACAAATATGTGCCAGAAACTAGAATTCCTGCCTCCAAATAGTATATAAATTAAAAGGCAAGATTTTACCACACATATGTAAATGTCGCACCCTTGATATTTCCCAAAATGTCTTGGTAAGGAGCCAAACCTGTAACCCTACATGACAGGAATCATAAAGGTACCTACGTACAGACAGATGTAACAGCTATTAAAAATAATTTGTGGAGATATCAACAATGTACCCACAAACAAAATAATTCCCACATGTAAGTAAACCTAAATGCTTGTTTACTCTGTCCATTACATCACATATAAAGAAGCGTAGAAGATCATTCCACATCAACAGCAGATGCAAGCCTTGACTATTCCCCCTTCTTAAATCAATGTTTTGCTGGTGTGTCAGCATAAGTGGTGTGCATGTAACGAAACAAACTAACAAAACTACAATACATGGCAAAGGAATCCAATAAACCTGGAATTATTTTTTGTTCACCCCTGAAATTGAGCCAACCCCATCCACAATACCTAAAGTGACTGAAAAGCATACCTACTCTTCCCCCCTGCCCACATGTCTACCACAGTAGTCTTTTATAAATGCAGAAATGTAAATATCACCAGGAAACTTTGAAAATAAAGCAGCAACTTAACAACTAAACATTCAGAAAAATGAATCTTCACCAACAATTCTTATTGCCAACCACTATCAAGTTTTAAAGAATAATGGGCATATTTATTGTTTGCGCTGTTTTAGCGTAAACATTTTTATGCTAAATTGGCACAAACTTAACTCCAAATTTATATGTTGACGCTAGACACGTTTATCATCAAAATATTGAAGTTAGCGCCATTTTTTAGATGTGTGAACCCAATGCAGACGTTCCTGCCCAAAAAATTATTCTAAGCCCGTAGCGCCATATTTATTCTCAATGCAAAAATGGTGCACAGGTGGGAGGCAGACCTAAATAATGGCACTAAGCCTTCTTAGCGCCATTATTTAATGCCTGGGTCAGACCAGGCGTTAAGGTAGCTGTGGACCTGTTTCCATGGTCAAACACCATGGAATGGGCCCACAGGTGCCCAACCAACCCTCAGGAATACCTCGGTCCACACCAGAGGGACACCAGAAGACGGGGGACCCATCCTGGGTAAGTATAGGTAAGTATATATAAGTATTAAAAAAAACATTTTCTGTGCCATTGGGGGCCCCTTACATGGACCCCCCTGCATGGCACTGGGTCTAATGGCCATGGCATGGCCACTTGGGTGGTGGGCATGACTCCTGTCTTTACTAAGACAGGAGTCATTTTTGGGTGCTAATGCTTTAAGATATGATGCTAGGCTGGCTAACACCAAGTATATTGCTGCCACTGCCCCCCTGGGGAGCGTCTTTTCTTTTGACGCTAGCCGATCCTTAACGCCGGCTTATGCCATTCCATAAATATGGTGCCTGGCTGGCAATCAGGAATGACGCAAGCCAGCAGTAAATGTTTTGACGCAGTTTTGCATGAAAAAGTATAAATATGCCCCAAAACGTATTAAGGAAAAGATTGTCCAATCATAAAAAGCGTATAAAGTGTAACATTTTTATAACAAAAGGCAGTTGAGTAATGGAGGAAGGAAAAGGAAAACATGTACATGAATTATGTGAAACAAACAGATGTCTGTAAGCAAAAGACAAACAGTAAAATGTAGATTAAATGGTACATACAATATAGGAAAAAAAATACAATCAGAACAGGAAGTCAGGGAGGATTTAGTACTTCTTGAGCATTAGGCGGAGGGGCAAATGACAATTTGGTAGATTTATCAAGAAAATGTATAATTAGTATCCAAAAGTCTTGTTGTTTTGAAAAAAATGAGACATAGGATTCATATAAGAAGTGTCTAACCTATCATTGTAACAAAATGAGTCACCATGCTTTAGATGGCAATAGTGTAAAATCTTTCCAGTGTCAAGTTATTTGCTGAAAAGCAATTGCTAACAAGAGGTGAAGTATTTTCACATTAAATGAAACATTTACCCATGCATCAGATACAATCCCTAGAAACACATTGGAAATAGAAAAATGTGTGTTGTAACAGAATATGGAATTAACTTGACCCCAAACTTGAATCCAAAATGTGGAAACATTAGGGCATTTAAATATAAAGTGGTGTTTTAAGTCAGCCTGCTATGCAGAACATGTCCAACAAGTATCCAGAATGTCTGAGTTATTCTTATGTAGGAATGTGGGTGTTAGAAAAAGTCGATGGTATAAGAAAAAAAATGTTTGCGTTGCATTTGCTGCCTAGGGGGATTTTCTGATTTTGATTCAAATTTGTTTCCAGGTTAGAAATAGATAAGGTACTAGAGAGATAATTTTTGCATGCAAGTTTGATATTGGAATTTGGTCTGTCATTAGAGGTGCATTGCTAAATAAATGCAGGAGGCCTTTGGATTGGTCGGCTGGTATGTAAGAGATTAGTAATATTACTATACTGAGCTAGGTGGAAAAAGAGTTTGAAAGTGGGTATATGCTTGAGAAATTATGTTCTGTAGAATCATAACCTGTTGCAAAAAGTGGATGGTAAACCAAAGAGTATATGGTTCTGTGAGAAAGATATAAAGGAATCTTTGTTGTACAATTGATTTACTCAAATTAGTCCTTTAGTCCACCATGCTGACCAGTAAATAGGTCTATTCTCTATCTATATATAGTGGTTATGCCAAGTGGCTGAGTTTATTAAGGTTTGCAAGTCTGTAGGAGAATATGAGTTAACAGAAACCAGTAACTTACATGTGTTCCTAATGATTGGAGTGAAGAAGTTTTGAGGCTTTCACTTGAAAGTTAAGAATTCACTAAATGAAAAAAGGTGATAGTAGCACACTCTCTGGATCTACCCAATAGCACACTCTCTGGATCTACCCAAAGTGGAGTATATGGCAGTGAGGGTGTAGTCCACTGCACAGAGCATTGTAATAGGAATGCTTTGTGGTATTTAGCAAAATCAGAAAAAATTACTCCACCAGAGAAAAGAGGATAATATTGGGTAAAGTTTCTTGTAAGTTTTAAGGGAGAAATTCAGAGGGATGTTGAAAATATTGAAAAGAATAATGGGAAACAACATCATTTTGATGGTGTGCAAATGGCCCCGGCATCACAGGTTTAGAGGATGCAATCTATTGGTTAATGAGGTAATTTTATGAACACAGGTATCAATATTGGTAGAAGTAGAAGTACTGAGGGACTGAGTGGACTGAAGTCCAATATATTTAAATTGTTTGGATTGCCACTTGAAATTAGAAGAGGAGAATAATCTGGTTGAAAGTGAACATACTCAAGGCTAAGAGTTCACATTTGTCATAGTTCAATTTATAACCAGAAACTAAAGCATAAGCAGCCGCTTCTGATGAAAAAGCAGGGAATGAAGAGTGTGGTTTTGTTATGAGTAACAAAATATAATCTGCATAAGCAGCTAAATGAACATGTTGAGTGTTATGCGAGAAGCCATATGCATGTGTGTATTTATTCTGATCCTAGATAAGAATGGTTCAAGAGCTAGTTTGAAAAGAAATGGAGAAAGGAGACAGCCTTGACGTACTCCCCTACCAAGGGTAAAATATCAGGAGGTCAACCCATTAGCCCAAATGGCAGCTTAAGGGGGGAATAAAAGAGAAATTGAATTGATGATTTTAGGGCCGAAATCAAACTAATTCAGGGTGTGAAATAAAAATGACCAAAAGTCTTCTTGGCATCTAAGGCAATGGTTTCCAAGGGTTCAGACAAAGCAGTGTGGATTTAGATATAATGTCAAACAACAAGTGAGTATTATCTGAAAGATACCTGCCTGTGTTCCAATCTAGACGCTAGTGCTTTAGAAACAATATTATAGTCTAGGTTAACCAAAGGGATAGGTCGATAGTTTTTGCAATGATGAGGATTTTTCCTATCTTTTGGGATAAGACAATTGAGTTCTGCAAAAGAAGAGCCAGATGAGGTTGAGAGGAATCACTAAAGGAGTCAATAAGAGTGCATCATTTAGGAAAAAGAAGCTAGGAGAAGTGTATATAAAATTCTGCCATGAAACCATCCAGTCCTGGGGCTTTATCCTTGTTGAGAGATGTTAGTTTCTAAGGATGAAAAATCTATTTGAGAGAAGTCCAATTTTTGAACAATGGACTAGTATAATATAATTTCGAGCTCTGATAGTATATACTCCAGTGAATATAAATTAGTATAAAAGATCTTGAATTGAGTCAACAAGTATTTTATTTTGTTTTATTTTAAGGTATTATACTAACAATTTCCCAGATTTGTTTTGACGCCCATAATATTTGGCACTAGATTTAAGGAGATAAAATGAACCTGATTCAGTGGATACTTGTTGAAATGTTTCTTAGAGTTGATGAGCTCTTGTAATGATTATTGAATATGTGAGGTATAATATGAGTGCCCCACACAATCGCTCCCTCCTCAAATATTTGATTAGAATGGGACTGGGAGAGTTTAATTTTCTTGGAAACAAAATTAATGATAAAGCCTCAAGCAGAAGACTTAAAAGCGTCCCATATAATATGAAAGGGGATATTATCTGTAAGGTGAAGAAGAAAGTATTGATGATTGAAATAAGTGAATGAAGAAGTGAAAGTGGTATCTAATATCAAGGAATTTTTAAAGCTCCACCTTTTGGGAAAGACGTTTTTAGGTAGAAGATCTAGATGAACTAAGACCGGAGCTTGGTCAAATATTAGGAGGGTGCCAATATCTACTGCGTGCAAAGATTTAGTCAGAGGATGTTAGATAAAAATATGGTCTATCTGAGATTGTGTATACTGTGCTGGGGAGAAATAAGTATATTCCCTTAGACATATGGTGGGGTACATAGTGGCCAAACATCTGTTAAATGACATTGATGGATTGCATGTACACATTTTTTTTGTGATTTGTTTGGGGTGTGGTGACATGATGAGCATCTGCCTAGAAAAAGATCAACAAAATTAATGCAGTCACTCACTAAAACTAGGTTATCATCAAGATGTAATAACAGTTTCTGGGAGATATTAGTCAAAAACTGGCAATCAGGGGCATTGGGGTCTATACACATCGAAAAAACAATTGGAATCTTAATAATATAGTGTTCAACTAATAACCATCTCCCATTGGCATCCATTTCTTTTGATATCAATTGAACTTTTAAGGATTTATGGCACAGGACCATGACTCCATTCTTTTTGCCATTATCCAGCAAGAAGAACACTTAACCCACCCATACCTTTACTTAGTTCCATAGATTCATTTTCCCATGAGATGAGACTCTTGCAAAAAGGCAATATAGGCATTAAGTTTTGACAAATGTGTTAAGATTCTCTGTATTTTGATAGGGAAGTTGAAACTCCTGACATTCCAAGTTAATACTTTTAAAACCATTTATAACAAGCAAAATTAAAATACAATCAGGCATACATCTGAAAAAACTATGAAGAATAATAAAGAATCTGGTAAGTAGTAGGGAAAACATCAGGACTAAAAATTAGTAATACAACAGTAAGTCTGGTATAGTGGGTGAAAGAAATACAGAAGAAAAATATAGAGTGATGAGGCAAAAAGGTTGAAGTAAAGTATGATAGAGCAAAAAAGAATGAGGTAGAACAAAAAAAAAAAAAAAACATACCATGAATGTTTTTGATGTGAGACAGGAGGGGGATCACGGGAAAAGATGAGATGTCCAAATCTCGAAGGAGAGGGAAGCACACAAAGGCTACTATTCACACAAAATGGGTGACAAAAATATTGAAGTACAAAAAGAAATCCTGCATTTAAAAATGTTTTTTACGGGAAGTTAAGTTGAATAGTATGGAATATCATCCAGCAGTACAAAATTTGAAAATCAAACAAGAAAGCATTGTAGACAACATATCAGTCATGTGTAGAACAAATAAAAGCAAAAATCATTTTGATGAATGAGGTGACATGGTTTAGTCCATATTCTCCATTCTACATGTTGCAAGGAAAGCCTGCAGTCGAGATGGGTCTTCATAAGTTGTCATCTTGTTATCATATATGAATTTGAAGAGGCAAGAGTGAAGGAGCCCAAAACATGCTCCCAGAGAATGGAATGTCAATGCATGTTTAAGACATCTCTTTGTTTATCAGCAGTGCCTTGGCATAGTTTCGAAAAATAAGATATTGTGACCAGACCAGGAAATGCATTTCAGTTGCCTGCCAGCTGAGATGCCCTGCATTAACTCTGATGAACTCTGTGTATTCCAAAAAATACAGAATTGATCCTCTATACGTCCTTCAGGTACCTTCAATAGCTGAGGTAAGAAAAGTTTTAAAGAATGAAAGAGGATTTGACCCCTCTTTGCCTTCAGGAAGACCATAAATGTGAAGGTTGTTCTTTATGTTGAGGTTTCTAAGTCCTCAATTTGTTTACGCATAGTGATTACCTGCCCCTGAAGAGAATTCACTCTAGAAGTGTGCATTAGATAAACACTCCCCCAAATGAGACCACCTGTTGATGAGATTCTGTAATTTGGCATTAGTTTTCTCCACAAAAGGATGAAGGGAACTTATTTCTGCTAGTAATGAGGCACTAGAATGAGATTTCATAGGGCATGGAGGTTATTTCTTAAGCCTTTTAATTTATACCTTGCTAGCATTTGAAAGCTTAGAGGAAGAAAGGGAAGCAGAGCTTTTATTGGATGGGGAATATTCCAATTCAGGAAATGACGAATGCCTATGATCCTGTTTGAAAAACTGCCTCCAGAGATGAATTCCTCTGTCCCCCCATAAATAAGTTGTTGATAAGTCCTCACAAATTGAAGTAAAAGAAGAAGAAAGGGAAAGCCCTCAAGATATTTATAAAAGTTATCTCCAACTGTGAGGGTACATGCTGTGACTTTAAATGAGGCTGAAATGTTCGCTGGTCAAAACGCTTCCATTCGCTCTTACCGCATGTCTCTTATTTAGAAGAGGGCAGCCGAGTGTGAGGACCAGAAGTACCACTGTGAAGCAGAGCAAACACTTTTTCCCAATACTTGCTGGAGATTAAAATGATAACTACCCCCATTCAGAAGTTTCTGTGTCATTTTCGGCAGGGGAAACCACCTTGGTACCTCTGCTGCTCATGCTGACTCTTGGAGCTCTAGTGGGATGCCACCATCTTGTCAGACATTATGCCACACCCCTGTCAACCATCATCAAGAGCTGATGCCCATCGTGGGCTGAATAATTCTACTCGATAACATGTATGCCATCCTCTCTGCGTGAACACCAAGGGGCATATTTATAGGCACCACCTTGCACCACATTAATGTCATTTATTTTCACATTAACGTGGCCTGTTAGAAATGGGGTTTTTGGTTGGCAGTTAGGTTACCCTCTGTCCAATCAAGGACCCTCACTCTAGTCAGGGTAAGTCACACACAATCCAAATAATACTGTGCCCACCTTCTGGTAGCTTGGCACTGAGCAGTGAGGCTTAACTTAGAAGGCAAAGTGTAAAGAATTTCTGCAATAAATCATTCAATAACACAGTAGAACATCACAAAAATACATCACACAGTGTTTAGAATAATCCATGATATTTATCTAGTGAGATGCGTGTCAAACCAATTAAGATGCAATAAGTATATGTTGAAATATCACTGTAAAAATGATATGAAGGCCCTCATTACAACCATGGCGGTCGGTGTTAAAGTGGTGGTAATACCGCAAACAGGCAGGCGGAAAATAAATGGAATCATGACCATGGCGGAAACCGCCAACATAGACAGCCACTTTAACACTCTGACCGCCACGGCGGTAGAACCAAACAGCGTGGTGGTCACCACCAACAGACAAGCGGAAGACAATGTACTGCCCACCCTATCACAAGATGCCTATCCCCCATCTTTTCCAGGGCGGAACCAACGCGAACAAAAACACAGCGGAAACAGTACACAGAAGGGAAAACACTCACCTCTCCACAACCCACAAGGAACTAGGATGTCATAGAGCCCGAATTGCAGATACTGCCGATGCTGGTCTTCCTTCTCTTCTATCAGGAGCACCAAAGACGGCAGCAACGACCACGGTGAGTACTGCACCTACAGCACAGGGGAGGGGGGAGGGAAAAGAGAGTGACACACACATGAAACACCCCCACCCCCACCCTCACCCACAACACCATACACACAAATACATGCAGCAACAGTACACATATCCCCCCACCCCCAGGAAGAACGCAAGGACAAAAGGAAATGATTAGAATAAATGTAATCATGTGAAAGCTCATTATCAAAGTTCAAAATCCAGTAAATACATTTATGTACACCAACTACACAAGTCCGGATAGTGCACCAATCATTTTCCGTGGACCACTGGGCCCAAAATGCATTGGAGAAGCCCACACTAGATACCTGACTGGAAATGGAGAGAACGCTGGAGGGGCATCAGATCAAAATGAAACAGGCACCTCAGGGGGAGCGGGAGAGGGGGCATCTCAGCCAGATGAACGCACAACACCACTGCTGCACAAGGGGGCTCCATACCCACTGCTGTATCCTAAGGAGTGCAAAGCCACAGTCTCTAAAGTCTCTCAAGTGGGTGGTTTGCCCACTGCTTTATCCTGGGAAGTGCAAAGCCACAGTCTCTCAAATCTCTCAAGTGGGTGGTTGCCCACTGCTTTATCCTGGGGCGTGCAAAGCCACAGTCCCTCAAGTCTCTCAAGTGGGTGGTTTGCCCACTGCTTTATCCTGGGGAGTGCAAAGCCACAATCTTTCAAGTGGATGTCAATCTCCACTGGTTCTGGAGGGGGTCTGGTGCCCAGAGTGCTCCACGTGCAGTGTGGCTGGTACAATTCCCTCACCTGGGTGTGTGTGCCACGAGATTGCCGAGGTACAGGTAGCATGATACGCCATGGAGGCAGAGACATACTCCTCACTGCTGCAGCTTCGCATTCCACCAGCAGGTGCGAACAGTGATGACAGTAATGCTTCATGGAAGCTGCCCAGGGTCCTGGAACTCACAACCAGCCTCGGACGACTGACCACTGGGGATGGTAGGCATGTCAGCGGTGGTGCCACTGTCCGAGGACATCGCGGGCCGCTGACGGTGCTTGAGGTAGTGTCTGTTGTGCCGGTGCTTGCAGCGGTGTCTGTTGTGGTGGTACTGGCGGCGGGGTCTGTGGTGGCGGGGCATGTGTCAGCACCTGCTGAGGGAGAAAGCAGGAAGTCTCCTGCAGCCTCGGATGGAGGCTGGGGACTGTCGCCGCGGCTGTAGACGTGCCAGAGTCGGTGCAGGTGGCGGTACAAGTGGCGGTGTTTGTCGCCGTACAGGTTGGCGTGGACATGGACAGAAGGTGTGACACTGGTCCCTCAGTCTGTGCCACCATGCCCTCTCCTGACCTGCCCTTCTGTTTTTGGCCCTTCCCCACCTTCGATGTTGGCGCAGTTGTCTTGCCACTATCCCCTTTCGTTTTCGCTGACCCCTTGGTGGCTGGTGTTTTCGGCTTCTCCCTCTGGGCTGTGGGCACCTTTTTCACCTTGGCAGGTGGCAGAATGTCCTTGCTATGTGGCACAATGGCAGCCCTGATGGTTGGCGCACTCCATGGCCCCACAGTTGCTGGCACCACTGTGCCTGGGGTTGTGGTGGCTGAGGTGCTGGGCTGGGATCTGGAAAGCCTGGCTCTAAGGGAAGGACGGGAGAGGAGTTGTAGGGAAGAGGTAATTGTTAGCCAGGAAAAGTTTTTTAGACACACTGGGACAGGTAGATGGAGGGGTTTTGGGAGTAGAGGAAGAGGTAGTGGTTTTAGGAGGTGTACGTCTGCTGAATTTGGGTGAAGGTTTATGGGCTGGAAGCTATTTTGAGGTGCATGGCTGTTGGGTGGGTGTGTGCCTGCGATTGTGTACTTTGGGAGGAGGGCTCACAGACACACTGGGAGAGGACACAGGGGATGTGTGAATGGTAGTGAGGGTGGTGATTGCACATGAGCAGTGTGTGGTGATGGGCGTGCTGGTCATGAAGGTAGTGGCTGAGGATGTATTACATGCAGGTGTGAGTGGAGACGAGACTGGGAGGGAGGAGGGAGATGTGGAGGAGGAGGACACAGTGGAGGAAGTAGATATTGGTATGTGTGCATGGGTATGTTGCTTGTGTGAGTGCCTGTGGGATGTGTGGTGCTTATGTTTGCCTGAGCCACTCTTGTGTGTTGGTGTGTGTGTATGCTGGTCTGATGGTGTGTTTGGGATAGGCTGAGGTACAGGGGATTGGGTCTGGGTGGAGGAGGTTGGAGGGGGGAGGCTGGACACAGGGACAATGGCTGCCATCAGTGTTGAGGCCAGAGCCTGAAATGCTCTCTGTTGGGCTGCCTGGCCAGAATGAATGCCCTCTAGGTATGCATTTGTTCATTGCAAATGCCTCTCAACACCCTGGATGGCATTCAGAATGGTAGACTGCTGAACAGTGAGGGATCTCTGGAGGGCAATAGCCTCCTAAACTGAGGGCAGCAGGGCTGTCTGGGGCAGGAAGTGAGGTGCCTGTGGTGAAGGGGATGCCCACCCTCCTGGGTGAGCGGGCACGGGAATGACGTGCGGGGCTGCTGGGAGGGCGTTGCTGGTAGGGGGTGTGGCGGCTGTACCTGTTGATGCGGTGGGAACAGAGGGGCCTGCCACCGCAAGGGAGTTACCATCAGAGGAGGAGGGAGGAGTCGCTGGTCTCTGCTCCTGTCCCCGCTGTGGAGCTTCCCTTGCCCTCCGTCCCACTGGTGGCTTCAGACTCCGTAGCTTCACCCTCCAGGGCCAAGTGGGATGCAGCTCCCCCCTGCTCCGGTGCCAATACTCCTCCACCTGATGATGCTATCTCACACAATAACAGGGAGACCACAAAAAGGGGGGGAAGACAGAAAAAAGACATGTTCAGTGCATGCAACACCACTACTCTTGGCGGACACAACAGACAGTGAGCAGCCCTCTGCACTATGCCATGCACTTATAGTTCCTAGATTTTTCACATGCCCATGGAGTACGAGGCCTAAGCCTAATTGCTGCACACCTGGAAGTCACAGGTGCTTGACTAGGTGTAGATGGCTCTAACCACTAGTGGGGTTGGGGTGCCACATAGCCTGCTTCACAAGGGACCTTGCCTATCAAGATCGCCCTGGCCTAGGGGAACCCACTGCCCACCTCCCCCGCCCCGACACCTCGTAATGCACGCAGAGTCAGCTGAAAAAAAGTGTACTCACCCCCTTGTGGCTGCTGTGATGCCCTCAAGCGCCAATCCATTTCCAGATAGGCCACCATCAGGATCCGGAACTTCAGGGGGGTCATGGTGCGACGGGCACCCCTCCCACGTTGGGAAGCCATCCCCAGCTGGGCCTCTGCCGTCTTCTTGCTCCAGCGGTGCAGGTCCTCCCATCTTTTACGGCAGTGGGTGCTCCATCTGTGGTAGACCTCCAGAGTCCGGATGTCCTTGGCGATGGCACACCAAATAGCCTTCTTCTGGTGGGCGCTGACCTAGATGAATGGTACAGGGGGAAAGGACATTACTCACCCTGCCGGACCATCATACTCATTGCCCACCAGTTCCCACCCATGCCAGGATGCACATAAACTCACCATCCGCACATGTAGGCCTCAGCACCCCCAAATGTATCTTCCATCCACACCACTCAAAGCAGACATTGCTGATTCAGCATTCTTACAGTATACTCACCTGTTTGTCTGGAGGACTGTACAGTTGCGTGTACTGGGGAAGGACCCCATCCACTAGTTTCTCCAACTCCTCCGAAGTGAAGGCAGGGGCCCTTTCCCCAGACACATGAGCCATCGTCGTTTCCAGACACAGGTCACAGTAACACTTGCAGTGTAGGTCCTCTCCTTTTGAAGGTCAGGTATCAAGTGAGTGAACAGACAGCAAATGGCGGTCACGTCCGCGGCGGTGCGTACAGTCACCGCCGGCGTACATCTAATAAGTGGAGGGGTTTGTAAAATGGGCTGGGGGGATGTTGGAGGAATGTCCATGGCAGAGTCCAGTCTATTGGTTTCACAGGTGCATTGTCCAAAGGGGCATAGGAAGTGGATCAATGGCAGTTGAAGGATGGACAGGGTGACAACGTGGGACAGAAGGGTGACATTCAGGGGGGTCTCATTTCCTGGCGGGGGTCTTGGCAATGTACTCTATCTTGTTCCTGGATCTCAGGGACTGTTTGCGGAGTGGTTCTCCATCTGCAGGGGGTGGGGTGCTGGTGTCCTGTTGTTCCTGTGGCGGTGCCTCCTGTCCACTAGCGCCGGTGGAGGTGGAGGGCTGTTCATCATCCAGGCTAGTGTCAGGGGCCCCTTCTTGTGCCACTGTGTTCCTCTTAGTGTTGGCCATATCTGCCAGCACCCATGCAATGGTAACCAGAGTGTTGTTAATGGACTTCAAGCCCTCCCTGATCCTAAGGTAGTGTTCCTCCTGCAGCCGCTTGGTCTCCTGAAACTTGGCCAGTACCGTTGCCATCGTCTCCTGGGAATGATGGTAAGCTCCCATGATGTTGGAGAGTGCCTCTTGGAGAGTGGGTTCCCTGGGCCTGTCCTCCCCCTGTCGCACAGCAGTCCTCCCAGCTTCCCTCTTGTCCTGTGCCTCTGTCCCCTGAACCGTGTGCCCACTGCCACCAGGTCCTTGATCATCCTGTGTTAGTGGGGTTGCCTGGGTTTCCTGTAGTGGTGGACACACTGCTGATTGACATGTCCTGGGGACAGAGGGATGGGCCCACTGGGTGGCTGCTGTGCTGGTGTTTCCTGAGGGGGGAGGCTCTGTGGTGGCTTGTGACTGTGTCAGGGGAACCGACTGTCCCGAGGTCTTTGATGGGCCGGGCTGGTCATCTTGATCCAGTTGTGCAGAGCTGCTGTCATCACTCTGGGTCTCCTCTGTGGGGGACTGGATATGTCTGGCACCTCCTGTCCGGTGACGTTGGGTAGGGGTCCTGTAGTGGTGAAAAGGCATGATTATTGCATCTGTGTGTGCCATTGTGTGCAATGGGTGAGTGACCCTCTACTCCAGTGCTTGCATTCTTTGCTTGGTCCTTGTCAGATAGTTGGTTTGGGGCCTGTGTGGGTATCTGTACTGGACATGCTTTGGTGATGGGTGTACGTGCATTGGTGTTACATGCAGGGCTTGGTTTTGGGGTGTGTGGGTTGTGTTGGTGGGGAATCTGTGGGTTGTTGGGGTGATGGGGGTGAGGGTAGGGGTGGGGGTTTGTGATGGCATGTAGGTAGGGGGTGATAGTAATAGAGATTTGCCTTACTGGAGTCCAGTCCTCCTGCTACTCCTGTGAGGCCCTCATGATGCAGTATTGCCAAGACTTGCTACTCCCATGTTGTAAGTTGTGGGGAAGGAGGTGGGGGTCCACCTCCAGTTCTCTGTACAGCAATCTGGTGTCTGGAGACCACAGAACGCACCTTCCCCCGTAGGTCATTCCACCTCTTCCTGATGTCATCCCTAGTTCTTGGATGCTGTCCCACTGCGTTGACCCTATCGACAATTCTGCGCCATAGCTCCATCTTCCTTGCAATGGAGGTCTGCTGCACCTGTGATCCGAATAGCTGTGGCTCTACCTGGATGATTTCCTCCACCATGACCCTGAGCTCCTCCTCAGAGAACCTGGGGTGTCATTGAGGTGCCATTATGTGGTGTGGGTGATGTGTGAGATGATGTGTGTTGTGATGTGTGAGGGGATGTGTTGTTTGAGGTGCATGGATGTTGTGTAAGTGATGGTCTTGTTTGTCTGTGGATGCTGGTGTTATTTAAGGTAGTGTCTCTCTCTGGCCTGCTTTCAAATTTCTGGTAGTAAGGGTTTCTGGGTAATGTGGGTGTGTGTTTTATATTGGATTGGGTGTGTGGGTGTGGTGTGTGTATGTGTATCAGGTGTGTGTATTATGAATTGTCCCATGTGGTTGTGTTTTGTAAGTGTGTGTGTGTATTTTGAGCGCGACGTTGCCGCGTTGATTCGTGGGTCCTGATAGTGTGGGCATATTCTTGTTGGCGTGACAGTGTCGGTTTTGTTATTGCCAGTTTATCACTGACCTTTGGTGTGGTGGACTTGTGTGGGTGTCTGTATTGTGGCGGATTCCGATCTGTGGGTCGTAATACCTGTAGCGGAATTCCACGGCCGCAGCAGTATATTGGCGGTCTTCTGCACGGCGGTAAGTGGGATTTACCACCAGGGTTGTAATGAGGGCCAAAGTGTCTTTAGTCTCTTAAAAAGCAATAAGTGTCTCTTGCAAGTACATAGTGCCTGGTTTGTGTTCAAATTCTCTGCAAGGGACTGCAGAGGAGGAGATGTGTGGAAAACAGAGAGGTGTGCATCAATGTTTCCGGCGCACACTGATGATGCGTTGTTGAGGTTTCACGCAGGGCAGGCTTTGCGTCGATTTCCGGCATGCAGACTGGGATCCTCTTTGGGTTGCAGGGTTTTTGGACGCCCCAGGGACGATGCATTGAAATCCAGCACTTGCAGGACGAAGTCACAGGGGCTACATCGATCCGGTGGGCTTTGCATGGAAATTTCTACCTAGCAGCAGGCGCTGTGTCCATTCCTCTCAGGAAGTCGGGCTGCGTCCTTTCGGCTCAGCTTTGCGTCGATCCAGTGGGCTGCGAGTTGAATTTCCAGTTGTTACGCTGGAACTGCGTCAATCTTCTCCTTGCGAAGTCCAAGTGCATCGTTCCGGTTCAGCGGGCGGTGATTTTCTCACCGCAATGCAGGCTGTGAGTCATTTCTTGCAGGCTGGGTGTCGATTTTCACCACACAGGGAGTTCTCTTAGATGAATAAAGTCTTTTTGGTCCTGAGACTTCAGGGAACAGGAGGCATGCTCCATCCAAGCTCCAGGAGAGCACTTCTCAGAACAGCCAGAGAGCAGCAAGGCTGCAGTGCCACATCAGGGCAGCAGTCCTTAGAAAAGCAGTCAAGTGAGTACTTTGGAATGCCAGGCAGCTCTTTTTGGCAGGTTGCAGGTTCTGGTTCTGTAACGCTGCGCCTCGACACAGCGTATTTTTTTACATCTGCGGTTGGAACACGCTGCTGATTCTTGGAGCACTGTTCCCCGCGTTTTCTGGTCACTTTGGCAACGCGTCCCGGGAAGCATGTTTTGCGCTCCCAGTCGCGTTGCCCTTCACTACTATAAGACATTTTCATCTCCCCTGTCTGTGGTGGCCTTCTTCTGGTCTTTTTCTTTTCTTTTCTTTTTCTTTTTTCTTGCCTCAGTATTCTGTCCTTTTCATGTTCATGTTTGTGTCCATCTTGTCTTCTTCCTGTTTGCATTTCCCAACATGCTCTTGTTCTTATATTTTGCCTCTTTTTTCCTATTCTTTTCTATGGGTTTTTCCCAATTCAAGATGGCGTTCTTTTCATTTCCTGTGATGTCAATTCCCCTTTTTCAGTATATAAGCCACTCAGTCTTGCTCTACCTTGCGTTACAAACACTTCGCTTTGGTTGTGCTCTTTGCTCCTGTTCGTCGTTCCTGTTTTTCGCCTTGGATTATTTTTGCATTGTTTTTTCCTGTTTCAAGTCCTGTTTTTCTTCTTCTTTTTTTAGGAGTTCCTGTTTGAGGTTTTTGCACAGTTCTTGGGGTTTTTTCCTCTGGAACTCCTTCTGGAGGGTACGTCTGCTTTGGCGTTCCCTGTCAAGCAGCACCGTGGCTACAAGAAAGGGTCGCCCCTATCTGGGATTATCCAGAACCTGTAGAAGACGGGATGTGTTCTCCAATCCTGCATCCAGAGGTGAGAAGTCGAGTGCAGTTCATGACAGGTTCAGGTTCTCTTCTCAGGAAGTGTCTTGATGAAGTAGAGTGTCTACCTCAGAAGTGTCTGAGTTGGTAGGGTCAGGGACCCTGTTTAAATACCCAAATGTGCCTTTGAAGTGGGGGAGACTTCAAAGAGTGGCTTAGAAGTGCACAAGGTCTCCTTTCAATTCAATCCTGACTGCCAGTGTCCCAGTAGGGGTTGTGGCAGTGCTTTGTGTGAGGGCAGGCTACTGTCAGTTGACATGTGAGTGTCGGGCCCTCCACCCTCCCAGTCCAGGAAGACCAATTCAATATGCAGATGTAGGCAAGTGTGACTGAGCATCCTGTGTTTGGGGTTGTCTGAGTGAATGCACAAGGGAGCTGTCAACTAAACCTAGCCAGACATGGACTGCAAGGCACAGAAGAATTTAAGTGGAGAGAAATGCCTACCTTCTAAAAGTAACATTTCTAAAATAGTAATATAAAATCCAACTTCACCATTAAGCAGGATTTTGTATCACCATTCTGGACATACTAAATATGACCTGGCTACTTCTTACAGATCAGGATCTACCACTCAGACAGTATATGAGGGTAGCCCTAATGCTACCCTATGAAAGGAGCAGGCCTCACAGCAGTGTAAAAACGAATTTAGGAGTTTTACACTACCGGGACATATAGAACACATATGTTCATGTCCTGCCTTTTACCTGCATAACACCCTGCCCTATGAGCTACCTAGGGTCTACCTCAGGGGTGACTTAAATGTAGAAAAAGGGGAGTTTAAGGCTTGGCAAGTTCTTTTAAGTGCCAAGTCGAAGTGGCAGTGAAACTGCACACACAGGCACTGCAGGGGCAGGCCTTAGACATGGTTAGGGGGCTAATTCTGGGTTGCACAACCAATGCTGCAGCCCACTAGTAGCATTTAATTTACAGGCCCTGGACACATGTAGTGCACTTGACTAGGGACTTACAAGTAAATTAAATAAGCCAATTGGGTATGAGCTAATGTCACCATGTTTTAAGGAGAAAGCATTTGCACGTTAGCACTGATTAGCAGTGGAAAAGTGTGCAGAGTCCTAAAGCCAGCAAAAATTAGGTCAGAAAAGGAGAAGGAGGAAGGCAAAAAGTTTGGGTGTGACCCTGCAGAGAAACCATTTCCAACATTGCCCAACGAGGCCAGAATTGCGCCACTCTGTAACCCTTTGTGCTTTATTATGCCTGCTTCAGGCATAATGTATGCAAAGGGGGTGCTCCCTCATTAGGGAGCCGCAAAATGGCACAGATTTCCTTAAGCCATTTTTTGGGGCACTTTTAATGCCTGTTCATGAGCAGGTGTTAAGAGGGGCCTTCCAGTCTTTAGAATGGGGCCCTATATACTCTGCAGAAAAAGCACCAATATTTTGGAGCTACTCCTGCAGAGTACATCAATAGCGTCATGAAATATGACACTACTGCCCCCTACCCTGCGCCATGGTGCACCGTATTTTAAATATAGTGCACACATGGTGTCCATAGGGGGGTACTAAGGGGCTCAGGGAAAGGGGCGCTGCACTCAGTGCAGCGCCACTTTCCATAAATCTTACCCAAGTGTACAATCTGCCCCCAGGGTTGTGTGCTATGTCCATACTGTTGAAGGCCCAGCCTGATCAGTCTAGTAGAACATATGCTAGTCATAATACTGTCAGTTTTTTGTCATCTCTTATAAAGGTGGTGTGAAAAGGGGATGTAACATGTCACACACAAGAACTCTCTCCACCTTTGAAAATACAATAATACAGAGCTATTGCATTTGAGAACAAGGGTATCAAGGCAAACAGTATAGATATGTTGAAATAACACAAAATATTCAGTACCACATGTTGAGACTTAAACATATGTAAGCAACACAACAATTGTGTAATTTGATTTGGCAAAACATCAAGAGATTTAAAAAGCAAAACAAGATACATACCTAGTTTTGAGAGGGAGGTTCATTTTGGTGGAGATGAGCTAAAAAGAACTTCTGAAAGTCTTATCCTGTCATTCTTTCCTTGGAACGTTACTGTTGTTTGCCCTCCTCATTACTGGGGTCAATACCCATTGGTCCTGGTTTTTTAACACCTCACAGGGTGTAAGTGTGGAGTGTCTAACACAATGAGGATGACGAAGTTCTAAGTTTTGGACCAGATGGGCGAGGCCTTGGGAATGGATGTCATTGTTTCCTGGCAGACAACACTATCTCAAGTCATCCAGTGCTGATTCAATGTCCTTCACGATTTGGACCATGTTGTCTATTTGTGACCACTAGGAATCACTAATGAAATTCAAACAATTTTCATACATTGGGAATATTGATTTCCTAATTACGATTCAGAGAGAATCTCAATTAAGAAATCTGTATTTCTAATGTTAGTACATCAGGCCCTTTGTTACAACCATATTGAGGGACAAAATCAAATGGTACGTTTCAATACATTTTCTATACAAACATCATATGCGCCCTAGTGATGCATATATATACATACGTAGGTCTCTCTTCACTTGTGTACCTGCAACAAAAACATCTTTACTCTGACCACTTATACTACTCGACTAGGAACTTGAAGAATGCAGGTTGACCTCACAAAACATTCTCCTTGTCAAGACTCCTTTCTTGAACAAAAAAACCTGCTCTGATCCTTCTCAAGACTTCCATTTTGAACAAATAACATGCTTTGAATCAATCATTTTTGGCTGTACACTCATAGTGTGGAATTGATTACCCCCGCCAATTAGCCTCTCATTCACTACAGATTATAATGCAATTACAGTAAGTCATATTTTATTACATGACACACTAAAATTCTACATTTTGCACATCAATAGCATATTATGCTCTGTAAAATAATGAAATCTTGAGATCTACCACAATTAATGAGATGATCAGTCTCTTGTTTATTTTATAAGCTGTGACGTTACGATAAGGGGATGTAGAGTGACTACCACTTTGAGAATACACAAATATGTAATGAGTACAGGAAACACTGTAACATGAAGCTAAACCCAGTACTATCCGATGTTCCATCTGATGGGTATTGCCACAATGAGGCAATGTTTTTGTGTTGGTGGAAATGTCATACCCAGTGATACCATTGGTGGTTTCAAACTGTCAGGTTTAAAAATACAGGGACATCAATGGCTCGGACAAATAGAAAGTTGTTGATGATGTTTACTCCTCAAACATTGATATTTTGGAATTATGGCACTGGTGGCTTTTGTGAGATTGGGGTCCTCTAATTGCCTTAAAGCTGGATATAAATGCAGTAAATTACACAGTGTTGAAATCTTGTGAAACACACATTTATTTGTTGATTGTATAGCTAGTTATTGATAACACCAATGGTTGGTGTGAAATAGTTTTGTTCATGGACAACATACATGTGCCTTTGAATGTCAGTTATGACATAGCTATTTATACAGACATTGCATTAGCTAAAGAGTAAGCAAGCAACATTGAGTTGTCGAAGTAGATAACATCATAAACGTGTTTAATATTACAACAAGGGACACACTTCAGAAATGATTGATTCAGAATGTCTTGAGATGCTGCCTAACCACATTTTATGGGAGCATATGAGAACAATTGTGAATTCAATTATCTTATCAGAATACAACCAGCACACTGTATTTTATTGTGATTGTCTTTAAAGTTATGATACAAAAGTGGTCGTACAAGGGCCATGCAAAGATGAAAACAACATCATAATAGTACTTTCTATTTAAGTCACAAAGTGGGTTAATAAGTTAAGCTGAGTGGACCCCTTCAAGTTAAGTGAGCACAACCTGGTTATGCCAAATCAGAGTCATGAGACAAACTGTGCTCAATTCATCCAAGAACATAGTGTAATAAGTTCAAGCAGTACCAACAACTCTTTAAAATTACCAAACCAATTTATAAACATAGAGAAACCTTAATGAGCAAAAGGATACCAAGGTCATCCAAACAATATTAAATGATCTAGAGATAAGAATCTTTATATTTGTAAGACAAAACACATGTAGAAAACGTAAAGTAACATTGAAAACAACAGTTTGTGGCCAACAAGGATGGAGTGGAAGTCAGATACAACAAACAGGTCATCCCAAACAAAGGCCCTCATTATGACTTTGGCAGTCCATTTCTTACACTTCCGAAGTCACGCCTGCCACATGACCGCTATGGTTGGCGGTCATCAGACCACCATATTATGGCTGCTAGCTGCTGACCGCCATTATTTGACAGACAAGCCGCCAGCAGCCATAGTGGTGGTTGGCGATCTAGTGGAGATTGCTCCGTCACCACCGCCACATCAACACAACTCCTCCTGCGTATTACTACATTGTAGATGGCGTGGCTGTTTTGTGTTGGTGGGGTGCTAGAGACAGAACAAGCACCATGGACCCTGTTACCTCCAGGACGATCTCTGAGACCACCAGATAAGGGGATCGACCGATGTTGGGTGTTGAGTGTTGTGTGCATGAATGGGGGTGGGGGTGTAAATGGAGGGGGGGTGAGGGGTGTTCTGTGTGTGTGTGTGTGCAAGTGTGGGTGTGTTTTTGTGAATGCATGTATGTGGGGGTTGGGGGAGTACGTGTACATGTTTGCAGGAAGTGAGGGGTGTTGTGGCCATGTGTGCATATGTGCGTGTGTATGAGTGAGCGTGGATGTGAGCGTGCATGTATACAAGTGTGGTGTGTGCAAGCGCGGATGGGTGGGAGGTACAGAATTTGGATTGGGGGACTGAGGTATAGAACTGGGATCGGGTGGGTGGGGAGTACTGAATGGGAATCAGGGGAGGGGGCGTTTCTGCTTAGGGGGTTGGAGGTTTCGCCAGTATCCTTACCACCAGGGATTTCGTGGCGGGGCTGCCACCACAGAATCCCTGGCAGTAACGGTACTCAAAATACCGCAAGCGGTGTTAGGACTGCTAGGTCGAAAGTGCTCAACCTTCGGCCAGGCGGTCCCATCCCAGTGACGGTAGAGGTGGTGAACTGGCTGCGATGCAGCCAGTTCACTTACGAGGTCATTATTTGGCAGTCCTGCAGTGCCACGCTGTTGGTGGTCTGGCTGCCACCACCGGCATGGTGGGGCAGGACCGCCAGGGTCATAAGGACCCCCAACGTTTTTGCCGTGGGATTTCGTCACCAAATTTAAAGTCAAAATCTTACAGCAGGGCACGGTTCAAGGCTTTGGCCAGGACCATTTAAGTTGTATACATTGTTATTGAGCCTCCACTGAAGCAATTCACTTTGCCATCAAAAGCTAAGCATGGGACAAAGCCTAATTTCGGGGCCACTGAGGGTACCTTCTTGGTCTAATCAATTTCCTGCCTTGCCAGGCCTAGGCTTTGCGTTCAAACATAATCACTTTTTTAAGTCAAAGTCCACCAGCAGTAGAAGTCTGGAAGATGTATCAAAGCATGGCTTCATGAACACTGGATACATTTACTGAAAGGTCCTGTTGAACCTGTTGTCAACATGGCAAAAAAGCTCTGATTGGGAATAACCAGTTTTTCTTGTCTGTTTTGGGTACAATTTTCCTGGGCAAGTCTTGTCACTTAGTTCCAGTCCAATGGAGGTGGAAAAAATTGCAAAGTTGCACTTTTCGCTACCCACTGGGAAGGTTGTCTCTCATCAGTTATGCAGTTCCTAGCGCATCAGGTAGGGTGCTCAGCAAAAGCTTTCTCCCCAGATAGGTCTGCTGCAGGGTCCACTCCTGAGCGGTCATCTGGGCTTTCTTGGAGTTAGGGACCTTTCTATTTTAGTTGTCCTGAAACAGTCAAACAGGATGCAAACCACTTGATCTTAGGAGAGAGTTTCCAATCTGAGATTGAAAACAGGAGTAAGGTGGCCTGAAGTTCTTGAGGGAGTCAGTTTCTTCCAGCAGGAGTTGGGATTTATTTTCTTCCTTTCGGCCTTATTCTTCAGGGAACATCTTCCCAGGTCAAAGGATGTTCTGATTATATGGTTGTTGTGCTGCTATATTTATCCTGTGTACTGTTAAAAAATTTAAGAAATTCTGTGATCCAGTGCTAACAATTTTCTTTCACCCTCCAAAATCCTGCCAATTCTTTTTTGCCGTAGTCTAAATTTCTGTAGAGGCTTGTTTCAGTATTACAGAACACTTCTGTCGCCAGACCCTCCTGTCTTCAGCTCCTTCGTCATTCACATATTTAGATGACCTCTCTTCCCAGAATACAGTGTGCAAACTGGTTCTATCCCCCACTGTGACTGAAAACTGGCTGTGTAGAAGTGTCCTGAGATTAAAAACAAGAAGCCTCCCTTAGCATCTCCAAGTGAAATAGGTATTGCTAATGTTGTCCTTTGTTTAGTCAGCTATTTGTGTCCACTTCCATTTGGATAATCCCTGCTATGTGGCTAAACGTTAACGTATACCTGTCCATTTAGGGCTCAGAGGTAGGCCATTATCATGAACTCTCCCAGGCAAGGATGCATATTCTAGCTCTGTAGGTGTGGTAAGTGGCAGAACTGGTTTTGAGCTAGTTTATATAAAATTCCACTTAAGTTATAAGCAATTTAATTTAACTAGAGAAATTACATTTCAATGCTTAAGTAAGAAATACATTTGAAGTATATGACTATTATTTACTTGAACGGAGATATAACATTTTATATATTAATCACTACTAGGACTGTCCTATGAAAATGTAATTGGACTTACACAATGAAATAGATTTTAGGCCTCCTGTTTTTGTGATGGGACTCTTTTTAAATATAAAGAGTGCCATTTTGCTATATTTGCCACCCTACTTTTTGGGCTTAAAATCTACACTTTGGGGTGACTTAAGAAAAAAAAGAGGTGTATGTATATGCTGGTGAGACTATTCCTTGTGATGTGTTAGGTGGTACTATACTGCCTTTGACTGACTGCAGCACACCCAAAGCACAGAGGTGCTTCTGGCAGCAATATATTTTTGTACATATGTTGGTTGTATAAATACACACTGAAGGCCACATAACATTTAACTCACATGTCACTGTTGTATTTTGAATGCATAAACTGTGGACTTACAGGAAATTTAAATGGGTAAATTAGACAAAACCAATTTTACCTATACTGATTTTAAGGGGACCGCATACACTCTGTGGAACTAATTATTTATGTCACAGAGAACAGAATAGTCCTTATGCCAGTAAATGTAGGGTCCAGAATAAGGTGAAGCAGAATCAGAGTTTTTTCAGTGGTCAATACTTTAGCTTTTTAAATTTTATTGGTTCCCTCCTTAAAATACATTTACGGGTGGTCAAATTTCTTTGTGATCACCAATCTAAGAAAGCATTGGTTCTAGAGTTTGTCTTGAGGACATCTGTGTGTTATTTGAGATATATTCAATGGACAAAGGCTCCAGCTAAATCTCTAAATCATTCTGCAGAAAGGATCCTGGGTGATACTCTGAAACCAGTCCACGGATGCTTGTTTCTGGTCTAGGGATGACCTGGCTTGGCAGTTCAGACTGGGCTGTTCCCACGAGGATGCAGGGTCAAGTCTGATTTCACTCTCGAGCACAAGATCATTCTCCCTCAAGTGAAGATTCAACACATCTGGGCACCTACCCTCGAACAACATGTGGTTCAGGCAGAGTCAACTCTCTCCATCTCATGCACCTTTTACCCCCACCAAGTGACTGAAAATAAATAGTGGTCAAAACCCAAATTGACCCCAAATCCCGACTGTGCCACTAGTTGCTCTGCCCACTTGACAAATTAATGACCAACCATCCAACGAGTCAATTCTTCTGCAGCTGGACCAGCAACCAAACCTGAAACAAAAACAACAGTAAATATTCACACAGAAAGCCTGAAGAGCTACTCCTCCCTGCAGAGCACACATATCTCCAAAAAGAATTGGAAGACCACTGCCCCAACTGCATGATGTCCTCCCACGCCCAGCCACAGTTTCCAGCTTCTGTTGCAGCACCATTGTAAAAAAGGTGAGGTCATATTCAGTTGCAGACACTCTGAGCACCGAAAGAGTATTATGCAGGATGGACGGGAGATGGAAAGCTATCCAATATCAATCCAATGCCTTTTACTACTTGCAAATGAGCAGCTCCGACATGCAGAACACTCAAAAAAACATCCCTGACATAAGAGTGAAGAACAAGCAAACTTCATCAGCCCCCCCTTGCAAATCTTAGGAAACTACTGAAGCACCCTACCAAGCAAATTCCATGTTAATGGCCCCCGAATCCTCCCCACATGACCTTGATTCCCTGCCCAACCCTGAAGTATCCTCTGACCTAGTTCACCGACTGACGGAGTGTAACCCTGCAAGAGTTTCCCCACAAAGGTGATCCCTGCAAGTTTACCAGCGATTGTCACTTGTTATAAGCCGTTCTCCATTAAGTCCAATATGAATTGGAGTACATCCTCCATTCTACACCACCCTATGCTGAGCTGCACCACTGATGCCAAGAATTCCACTCTTGTCTGACAATTAGCTGTCTGGGTCGACACGCCAAGACCAAAGTTCGTGTGGCCCGCCTCTCTCTTCCTTAAGAATGCCCAATTTTAATCCATGTTGTGGGTTGTCAGATGGGGTGTGGACCAATATTCCCCAAATCAATATCATAAGGTAACGAAAAGTTTAAAAACCAAATAATATCCAAGTGTAAGATTCCAAGCTAGCAACTTGTTATGATTTGTTGTGTAAAATTAGTACTCTGAGTCAAGGTAGTGAATCCAAACATACTTATTGGTGCCCATTTGTCCAGAAGGTCCAAAATGTTTATTGATGTCCTTTTGGACATAAACAGAGAACTTTTGACCTTCTGTTGTCTACTTGGAATAGAACCCTCCTGTGCACCAACTTTGACTCCCACAATGTCACAGCCACCACTAAAGGAAAGAGTTCAAGAAATGCAATACTTCTGCCCTATGCTTACCACTGCACTGGCCATTCTTCCGCAAACCAATGATCCTGCCAGTACAATTCAAACCCCAATCCTCCTGACCCATTCAAGAATATCTGTACATCTCATTCTAGACCTTCTTCCTGGCCAGCAGAATCTCATTTAAGAATTGAAGAAAGACGTCTACATCCTGAGGTCATCCTTTACCCCCGCAGACAAGCGCTTTTGATGCTGTGTCAAATATGTACTTGAAAGTGCCAGCCCCGTCCACCCCAGCTCCTGCAAAAATGGCCTACCTTCTTTGACCACCCTACATGCAAAATTCAACGGGCCCAGTTGCTCCTGCATTTTCCTCACTTTCACCATGTCCCTCGCCATCAAGGTCCACAACAATGTTTGCATCACAACCAATGGAATCAGATAGTCACACCCCGAAACTCACTCGGTCGGACCACTCCATCGTACATGTCACCCTTACCAAACCTCCCTGCACCAGTCTAAAATGCCACAGCATCCCCTTTCACAGCTGGACCAATGTCACTCAGCAGCAACAGACCAACACCCTCAGCACCACAGAGCCCAACGTCACCACCCCCCTGGAATATAATGTACAGAACTTCAACAACTGGATCAACAGTGCAGCCGAACAAGTTGCTCCAACCAAACCAATCAAACCTCACAGATCCTCCAAACAAGCCAGCTGATATTCCCCTAAACTAAGCACATCAAAACGCAGGTGCAAACAACTGGAAAGAACATGGCACACCAGCAGGAGCCACACAGATCGAACCACTTTCAAATCAGCTCTCAACGACTACAACCACTAGATCAAAGCTGCAAAAAAGGAGGCTCTGACTAACTGATCAAAACCAAAGCCAACCATACGAAGGAACTCTTCACCATCATCAGACAGTTCACCTGCCCGTCAGCCACTACAAAATCTATCCCCTCCTCACAGGAACTCTGCAATGCCCTCGCTGACCACTTCCACAAGAAGATTGAAATCATCTGTAGAAAATTTAATCCTCAACCCTTCAACCTCATCAGCATCATATTAGCCACCACCACTGAACCCCGCTCACTGCATGGGAACAACTCAGCACACTGAACACAACCACACTTATGAACTCCATTCACTCTGGGGCACCCACGGACCCCTACTGCACCAGCTTTTCAACATTGGAAAATACAAGATCAGCCTCCAGCTCACCACCATCCTCAATGCCTCGTTAACTACAGCCACCTTTCCTGAAGCCTGGAAAAATGCAGGGACCAGACCCCTCTGCAGGAAAACATTCACAGACCCGAGCGAGCTCCAGAACTGCTGTCCAATCTCTCTGCTCCTGTTCCCCGTCAAAGTCCTGGAGAAGGCCATCAACCTCCATGTCATCGAGCACCTGCAGAGAAACAACCTACTGGACCAATCCCAATATGACTTCAGAGCCAACTATATCACCAAGACAGCACTGATAGCTGCAACAGATGACATCCGCACCCTACTTGATAGAGGAGAATCAGCCACACTGATCCCGCTCAGCCTTCGACAGCATCTCACACCACACACTCAGTGATTGACTAAGCCAGATTTGAATACAAGCGATGCGCTCAGATGGATGGCATCCTTTCTCACTGGACACACCCATAGAGTCTGTCCACCCCCTTCACCTTGCAAGCCAAGCACACATTTGTGGTGCACCCCAAGGCTCATACCTCAGTCCAACCCTCTTCAACATCTACATGACACCACTCTCAGACATTGTCAGATCACACAGCATCAACATCATCTCCTATGCTGATTACATGCAACTCATCCTCCAGCTCTCTTAGCAGGCCCCGTTCTGAAAAAGACCAACTTCCTCAACTGTATGAAGGACATATCAGCCTGGCTGAGGGACCACTGTTTGAAGCTCAACAAGGACAAGCCTCTAGTTCTGATCTCTGGCAGACACAAGACCCTCAGGAATGATGCCTGGTGGCTGTCGGAACTCGGACCCACTCCCATGCCGAAAGATAACAGACTCTCAGCATCATCCTAAACAGCAAACTCTCCATGAAACGTCAGGTCAACGCCATCTCCTCAGCCTGTTCCCACATCGTCCACATGCTCCAAAAAGTATTGAAATGGCTCCCCATCTGCACCAGGAAGACAGTGACGCAGGCCCTCATCACCAGATGACTGGTCTACTCAACACACGCTATGCAGGTACCACAACCAAACTCACGCAAAGACTCCAAATGATCCAGAATGCAGCCACCAGAGTGATCCTTAACCTGCCCAAGAGAACACACATCACCCATCACCTGATGGACCTCCACTGGCTCCCAATCCAGAAGAGATGCACTTCAAACTCCTGATCCACACATAAAAAGCCCTCCACAATCAAGGACCTACTTGAACCACTGCCTGCAGTTCCACTTACCTCCCAGGAACATCCACTCCACACACCACGCTCTCTCACAGATACCCGCATATGCTGCTTCCACTCTGGAGGATGCTCTTTCTCCCACCTTGTTGCCAAAGCCTGAAAAGCCCTCCACCTCTGCACCACACTCTTTCTGACCCACTTCAGGAAATGGCTCAAGACCTGCCTCTTCAACTAATACCTGGAGCATGCACGGGGATAGCCACACAGGTGACAAGCCGCACTTTACCAACATGACCTGATTGATTAATTGACATCCTTCTTGTCCTGTGGAAAGCTTGCTTCCATTTTAGTGGAATCAATCTCAATTCCCAAGAAAGACAACACGGAACTAGGACCCACCATCTTTTCAGGCAGCAGAGGCACTCCCAAATCACCCACAAGCTCTTTGAACTTTACCAGCACACCCTGATAGTCTGCCGAGCAAGGTGCCACCACAAAATAAAATCATCCAGGCAATGTGTCCTCAGAGTATGGCCTTTGTGCCATGTAGTGAGCCACAGCCAGAAGGAGCCGAAACACTTGAACAGCCACAAAGCTGACTTTGCATCATACGTTGTCATCTGCGCTCTTGGCCTTGCTGCCACTACCAGTGACATGACAACATCTACAGAGGAATAGGACACTGATGCAATTTATTCTGAAATGAAATAATTTACTGACCTGCTTTTGGGCCATGACAAATGCTGTATTAGCTGGAATTGTAAATTTTCCTTCTTCGGTACCACCTCAAGAGGAGAAATAATCAAATTCTCCATCGGACAAATTCACAATGTTCCCACCATTTTCCCCTTCAAAACCTCCTTGCCGAGGTTATCCTGTACTGTCTTCTTCTGTTCTCCTGTGGACTGCAGATAGTCCACCCAACTGTGCAGCTACGGGTCCTCATAACCTAAAGGAAAGCCCCACCTGAACCCATCCCACAAAACCCTGGCATCCTCAGGCCAATCATAAATCCCCAGCCTATACACCAACATGTCCAATTTAACCACAGTGCGAGCCTTTTGCACCAGGTCCCTGGGCTTCTCTTCCCTCCATTGCTGTAGTGATGATGATGTTGTTTTGAGTCTATGGTTTTTTGCAGCCTGCCTGTTGTCCCTACATATACAGTATTAGATGATTGTGTGCCTGCCTGGCTGCGCACTTGGAGCACTTGTGCTTAAACTTGCAGTACTCTTGACTACACAATTTCTTGTTGAAGTCCCAGCATGCTTTCCCAGGCACACTCTGTGCTTTTGAAGTAGTACCCACCCCTTCCCAGGTAGTGCACCCCTGAAAAGGATTATAAACAATTGGCAATCCACTGGCCTTAAAAATAGTTTTCCCCAACTTTGCGGGCCCATGTCACCATTTTGCCTCTGGATCCCAAGCCAAGTGTGCCTGGAATTCCTCATTATACTGAGCACCAGACATACCCCCTAAACATAATCTGAGCTCTGCATGTCACGTCCATGTATTTGAATAATGCCACGCATAGTTTAGGACATTTCTTGCAATAAACACCGGCATAAAATAAGAATGCCATACTCCAATTTTATATTGTCTATGGGACCCTAGGCTTCTCAGCCAGCTCATATTCTTCCTCCTTCAACCCCTCTTTGGAGTGCAGCTCTCAATGAAGGAGCTTAAACATCTCCACAAACTCCCTTTTCCAAATTTTCTCTTTTGTTGCTAACATCATGTGTGCCCCTGTAGGCTTTGTTGCTCTTATATGGGGAGGCCTCTTTATTTTGAGCTCCTCACTGTCTGGCACTTCATTGCTGTTGCTTTGTTGCTCTGCATGCTCACCCCATTGCCTGATGCACTTTCCTTATTGTGCGCCCTGCTGCCTCCACCTCATGTTGTTTTGCCTGACTCCCTTGCTGCTCCACTATCGCCCCATCTGGCCCCACTCCTACATCATTCATGTACTTATAATTGCGCTATCAAGCCCCCAACACAGCTGTCACAACCCATGTCCACACCCATGGACACCATCAATGGACCAACCACGGACCTCTGTCTCTTACCTGGCTCTAAGGTTGGTGCCCGTACAGATGCTTGTCACCTTGCCAGTGCCGTCCATGTCCCTGACGCAGCCTTCTACCATGTCTTCTTTGTCTATTATATATCACACAACAAGGTGTTTGTGGAAACCCCACCCATGACCCAACTTGCACCTCCACTGACTTTTCCCCTTCTCACACCTCACCTTCCTCCAGCCTGCCCTCATCATAATCCACTAACAACAGACCCATGGTGTCTTAGTCCAGCCCTATCTTCGGTCTGCACCTATACCCCATCTCGATATTCATTTCCTCACCTGAGGAGTGGTTCAGATTGCGGCTTTCAAGAGGGTCCCATAGTCCCCACCATACGGCTCTGTTGACATCACTCATCTGTTCTCTGCTTCCATGTAGCCATAGGCCTCACAAGCCCTTCCAGCTGGGTGGAGATGATAAGGTCGTACCAGACCTACTTCTGCAGGCTGTGGTGGGATCCCCCAATGACATCTGGTGAGCTGCTCTGGAAAACGGGCTAATAAGATGCTGCCCCTCTTCCACCCCTCCTGAACTATTTCTACTGCATAGGCCCTGGACCAGCCCGCCTGCCTGTCGCTGCCTACTGCTCATCGTGAAGAGCCCCCTCAGGGCCTCCACCCCACTGATGTGCTGACCTATGTTGCCAAGGTACTCCCCACCCTTTGGGACCGAAGGCACTCCCCCATCCTCATCCTCATTCTACCCCTAGATTGGCTGCTTCCAAAGACGTGGTCCACCCACAGTGACTTTGGGTGGCCACAAAACGTGCCAGACCATGAGAACTAACACCCTCTGTCCCCCCGTGACATCCATGGGGGACAGCTAAACTGGGGCCCCTGGGGGGTCCGCTGGAGCAATTCCCCCTGCCCCAGGCTAACATACAAAGCCTGTTCATGCCCTTTTTTTAATGTTAGGGGGTACCAAACCTCTTGTGAGGCCTCTCCCCAACTGAGACTCCACCTACAAATGCTTCCTTTTGCCCCCCACCCCCCATATGCCTCTTGTCTGAAGAAACAGCAGCAGGAGCCACTGCTGCACTGCAGTGCTCTTATTTACTGACCAGTTTTCACGTCGACAACATATATGGGCCACGGCTGCATTCCCAGCAAGAGGTGCCACTTCAGGTTATGCTCCCACCTCTCCTGCATTAGGAGCATGCATTATGTCCCCTGGCACCCTCCGCAACTCTGCTTTGAACTGTGGGCCAGGGGGCATTTGATGTTACCACAGGCCTAGACTTGCCCCTCCCTGCTCCTCCATCCCTCCTGACACTGCAAGGGGCTGCCCACCTGGTGGCAGAGTGGCCCCAGGCACTTACCTCTCGGCAACTGTCCAGCGCTGCCTGCAGCTTGCGGGAAGCGAACACACCATTACAGCTGCAGCCACATGGTCAGATGCCCACGCCCCAGGCAGACGGCACTAGGTGCTGTACCCCACCTGCAATTAGCTCCATGCGAACTGATTCACGCACCAGGTGCATGTTTTCAGCTACTTTCTCCTCCGCTGCTGTCATCATGCAAAGCCAAAATTCCAACCAGGCAAAATTAGTAGCAGCTACCCCCTAGCTCCCTGCCGCCAGCCACAGGTCACTTGATAACAAAATAGTGGCAGGGAACCCAAAAGATGCCCCAATATATTCATTGGGCCTCAAGTGGGCTACCTCATAGCTCAACAAGAATGGCAGTCACTGGACGGCACTGTCTCCCTGGGGGAACAGATCTCCCTCTGGTCGGCTACCCCCCAAATCCCCATTCCTGCCTTAGGGTGGTTGTTTTTTTTTTTTTTTTGGTGCTGATCATGTTTGAATTATAATCTACTTGAATGTCATTTTGATGAAGGTTCAGGACTCCTTGAGGTTGATGGATATATAATACAGTATTATCCATTGTCGGAACCAGATGCATATCAAACTTGTGGCAACTCTAATACAAAGGATTCTTTTTCTGGTAGATTCATGTACAGCGGATATCTAGGTTTTGGTAAAAAAGATAAAAGAGGTAAGAACATAATACAGTACACTGATCATAAAGGATTTCATTTTTTTAAAGTAAAAGGTAAGATTTTTAATTTGTTGTCAGCCTCCACTCAGATATTCTGGATCCATAAATATAGCACAGCCTGCAGCTCTTAAAGAATTTTAATTCAAGGTGTCAATGGGTCCCATTGTTCAAACAAGACTGCTGGATTAGGAGTGGCAGCATCATCGTGGGTGACTGAGTCAATTCCCCACGGTTTTGGCAGCTGTCTGCCATTCCCTTTCGGCTAGCTAGCAGCACCTCACCAAAACTTGGGAAAGAAGGTGATTTGTGACAGCCAGAAACATGACACTTTGTGGCTTCTCAGCGGAAGTCGTGGTCGACAAGTCTTGTCCCTTTTTTTCTCAATAGCAAAGGTCTCAGACACATAGAGGTAAAGAAAGAGATGCAGGATGGTTTTCAATATATTTATTTAAAAGACTGTGGTCTAAGATAAAATATATGTGCTGCAAGTATTAGAGCAGTGGTTCCCAACCTGTGGTCTGGGGACCCCTGGGGGTCCGCAAAACCTTCTTAGGGGGTCCGCAACTGCTAAGAAAATTAAAAAATATTAACAAATATTAAGAAATTAGGTCCCCAGCTTCCAATAATGACTCAGTCGTGGGTCCCCGAAATCCAATGATGATTCAGTGGGGTTCCCTGGGTTCCACTAATGTTAAAGTGGGGGTCCACAGGAATCAAAAGGTTGGGAACCACTGTATTAGAGTAATGAGGCATAACAATTTTAGAATGGTGGTGACCAACAAGAAGAAATAAATACTCCCAACATATTGGAATGACATACATAGATGAGATCTATATAGCCCCCTAATACCTAAGTGAGAACATAGCAGTAATAGCAAAATCTTTCCGTACTGAGGGCCAGACTTAAAGAAAAGTGGCGCAGCGCAGCGCAGTGCTGTGCCAAAATTGGCAGTGATGCACTGGGTCACTATAGAAATGCAGGGATGCATCGTATTCAAGGGAACACGCACACACATCAATGGACCAACCCCGGACACCTGTCTCTTACCTGGCTCCATTTCCCCCTGCACTGGCATTAAATGGAGCTGCCACCGCCAAGGATGTCTGTGTTGAGGGGTGTGATTGTTTATGTGCGGGAAGGTGTCCCTTCCTGCACATAAACAATCACTAATGGTGCTTTTGCACTTCTGTGTGTTCTGCAAAATTGCAATCATTTCTGGCATTTTGCTTTTTCTATGCGTGCGGCAGAATGCAGCACGCATAGTAAAGCAAAAAAAAAAGAGGAATAAAAGTATTCCTCCACGTTACACCCTGCTAACGCCATCCCTGGGGGTTTTGGTGCTGCCTCAGGTTTACGAGATTTCATAAATTTAAGGCAGCGTCAAAATGCAATGGGTGTTGCTGTGGCACGCCCACAGCAACACCTACTGCGTGCCCTTTCCACGCACAGTGCTGTGTGTGAAGGGGCCGTATTTACATGGTCGCGTTAAGCCACAAAAAGTGGCTTAACGCCACCTTGTAAATACGGTGCTGTGCTTAGCACCACAGGAGTGTCACTAAAAGTGACGTTCCTGTGGGGATAGGGGCATAAAAATACGGCCCTTAGTCTGTGAGAGGAGCACCCACTCCCATTACCTTAAGGAAGGGGTCTGCCTGCTGTCTCCTGGGTGAGCTGTAGCGACAGGGCCGAGGTTGTGCATTGAAAGGGCATGCGGTGTGGACAGAATTCTGACTGGAATGACCTCCCTGTTCTTCCTGTTTATAAAGAAAAATATTTTCATTCTGTGAAAAGGTCTGATGTGGGCAAGGGCGTAAGTGTCAGACTGTTTGCAAACTGTTGTGGTGACAATAGCTATCTGGATTATTATGTACTCAGATTTATCAACCTTGAACAGAGGTAAATGGTGAAATGTTGTGCACATAATAATAACAATGCTTTCGTAGAACCACAAAGATACAGCTGATTAGAAAATAAAAAACATCCCAGCTGAAAGCTGGCTAACTAAAAATGAATACAACTGAATAAATGAAATCAGAGCACATATGTAGAGAAAGGGTACACACCACAGGCCTAAGCTAAGCTAAAAAATGTGTGCCCAAGCAGACTATCACATGCACCCAAGACGAATGGAGGTGTTTTCTATAGATAGTGAATCTCTTTGAATGCAAAATGAAAGTGTTACAGAGGTGGTTGAACAATGTGAAAGAAAGGAATTAGGGCATATTTATACTCCGTCTGCGCCGAATGTGCGTCAAAAATTTTGACGCACATTCAGCGCAAACGTTGCCCCGTATTTAAACCTTGACGCCCACGGACGAAAAAAGTCCGCTGTGTGCGTCATTTTTGGGATGCGGCAACCCGCCTTGCGTTAATGATATGCAAGGTAGGCGTTCCCGTCCCAAAAATGACTTAAACGCCCGTGCGTTGTATTTATGCTTTCGGGTAAAAATGACGCACGGCTGGGAGGCGGAGCCAGAAAATGACGCACAGCCCGATTAGTCAAAATTTAATGTCTGGGGCAGGGCAGGCATTAAAATAGGGCAAACACACCTGTATTTAATCAGAACACACAGAAGCAACAGCAGAGCAGCAGAGCAGGAAAAGGGAGACATGGAGGTGATTCTTATCCAGCGTGCATGCAGACACAGAGCCCAGCAGCTACAACAGCAGCTACAACAACACCAGCAGGGACCCCAAAGGCAGCGCAGAAGGCAGGAGAGGATATTCAGCCCCAGAACAATCCTTCATGGCCTCAGGGAACACAACATCATCCAGAGGTACAGGTTGAACTGGCAGGCCATTCAGCAGCTGCTGCAAAACATTGAACCGTAGTTGGCACCCACTTTGCTGACACCCCGCACCATCCCAACAGAAACCAAGCTGCTTGCCGTACTTCACATGCTGGCAAGTGGCTCTTTTCAAACAACTGGTGCCCTTGTTGCTGGAATATCACCACCATAATTTTCTGCCTTTTTGCCCAAAGTACTGGATGCCATCATTGGACTTACACCCCGCCACATCTGCCTCCCTAACACAATGCAGAAGCAGCAGGAAACAAAACAGGGGTTCTACCTCATTAGTGGCTTCCCACACGTCCTTGGTGCAATCGACTGCACACATGTACGCCTTGTGCCACCTGCTGCAAATGAACACCTCTACCACAACAGGAAGCACACACATTCCATCAATGTGCAGGCCATAGTCGATCACCAAGGATAGATCAGCAACATTGTGGCTAAATATCCTGGGAGTGTCCATGACTCCTTCATCTTCCGTCATTGCACCATCAATTAACACTTCCAGGATGGACGGTATGGCAATGGACTACTTGTTGGTAAGTACAAAAACGTACTTATATACACACTGCACAGCAACCCCCTAGGACACATACACCACAACAGCAACATGTGAACAGGAACACACTGAGGTTGTGACATCGCTAGCCATGTTTCTTAGGTCACCATTGAACATGTCACACATCTGAAATTACTGTACAGCCTAATGTTAAGATGTCAAAGATCACAACATGTGGAGCGGGTTGCCTAAATGTCACCTTGTAAATTGTAAGTGTCCCAATGACGTTTACATTAATCCATTGCATAAGTCTAAAGGTATGGGATGTCCAGGGTACATTGATATGAACGTGTTAACAACACTGTCAAAATGACTCTGTGTATGGAACCATCATCTCACCCCCAGTGAAGACACACGGACACCTGTATCACAAGTCACAATGCAAGGGATGGCACACTGTACTGCAAATCCCAAAACATACTGCTGACAAACGGTCAGCAGCCAAACACTCGTTCAGCCAAGGAAACAACACAATGCATATGGTACATCCTACAAGCTTAGGATGCGACATTATAACACGAAAGAGTCACAGACAACACAAGACAACTACTGCCATGAAAGTTCATTTCAATGGGGCTAGCTACATCAACATGGTTCCATTCATTTTCTTTTGCAGCTGATCAGGGGTATGGCATCCAGGCATGGATAATGACAGCTATTGGCAACCCGAGTACTACAGCAGAGCGTGCCTACAACGACACACATAGGAGGACACGCACCATAGTCGAGAGGACCTTTGGCATCCTCAAGTCAAGGTTCCGGTGCCTCAACATCACTGGTGGTAGCCTCCTATATTCCCCGGAGATGGTCTGTAAGATCATCCTAACATGTGCAATATTGCACAACATTTGCATCAAAAGGAACATTCCCCTCCTGGAACCAGAGCCCACATGCCTGAAGAGGAGGAAGAGGAGGATGCTGGCCTGCAACATGAGGGGGAGCTACAGAACACGGCAGCTGGTATACGCAGGCAGCAACATAGCATGAAAAATTTCTTTTAAATGTAATCACCATCACCACTTTAATTAACTAATTTAAATAAACACCTATAATAATCACCATATCATGGTCTGGCTAATCATTTTTGCACACCTTCATCTCTAACTATCAGAATAAGAGTGTTGCCTCATAGAGCATTGCTGATATACTGATTAGGACACTGAAAATCCCAGAGCTAATGGGATGCGTAACAAACAATGGTCACATACACACACACTGTAAATGACATATCTCATGTACATTTCTCCTTTGAAGGCCAATAGCAGAGGACCACACCTATTTCACACATACATGTTGAAATCGAGGCCCAACGCAGCATATGGCACACAACTAAGACGCCATCACTCAATAAGGGGAAAACAAGCCTCATACATGAGGCAGTCGATGTGCTTTTGCATCAGTAACAGGAATGTCTGACCAGACCCTTGACAGCAGTTATTCCAACTGCATCCAATATTTGCAAGGACTATCTGTGACCAGAGTTCCATAGAAGCTGTACATAGATAGCACAAGTGCCACATATATGAGCAGCATTGCGCACATGACATTCCTTGTACATGTCAGCCCATTTCCTAACTCCTGACACACCCATGCACCTGGTCGCAACCGACCTGTCTGAAGAGGTCCCTGGAATACTAAGATGTGTACCCTGATATTCCCTCCTCTACACACACAGCCTGTCAATAGCAATCCAGTATGCTACACCCTTTCCTATGGTATGCCATTGTCATAGAACATCTGACTGCATGGACATCAGGTCAATGAATACACTGGCTTCTAGTTTCTAAGCCCTGTTAGAACCTGTAGATTTCTTCCTGTGTGAAAAAGTCTGTTGGCCATTAGAATGCAAATCTCATCCACAGGACTTGTGAGAAACAGATGCAGCCCACACCTGTGATCACCTCCATGCACACCACCCATTTCAACAAGCACTGCCCCTGCTGATGCCTGGAACAGCATAGGAGTTGCCATTTTGTCTAATACACCGTTAAGCATTGATACTAATTAAGCCGTGTAACACAGCCATTGGGTTCATTTGTCACCTTCAAAAACACAGGACATACACAGTTTGACATGTCAACTCTCTAGTTCGTCCTCCAAACAGTCAGACCACTGATTATGTAACTTGTCAAATTGCTGGATCCTGATTCGCCCTGCATTCTGTCAGCCTGACTGGCATCTGTCTGTGCGTCACACTAAAGTATCCCTTTGTCTACATATGTACCACACTTGCGTTAGCAAACCTCTCATTCATCAGGGGGTATTTGGGCATGGGCTTCTTCAATGCATACCCAAATACATTGTATAGCATCATCTGACTTTTAACTGTACCATATGAGTTATATCCTCTGTGAAAAGCAAAATTCATGGCGCATCCATTGTCTGGGTCTCATTTATGCAGGAATGACAAAGTGTGACAGTGTCCCAGGGCCGTATGCCGGGATTGGGTACGGGGCCTTCAGCAGAACCAGCAACCTCTGATAATGTCCATGAAAAATCCACACATATCAGGACCCTGACAGTTCACACACAAAATCACAGTGCTCACAACATATTGATGGGCCGTGTGTGGTGAATAGCTGCGATAATAATAAGCACAGAGGCTATGATTTTCCCAGATGAAGTGGGAATTGCAGAGGCTAACCTGTGTACAAATGTTGTAATGACACCTGCCGGAACATGACACCTGAGACATTATCCCACTCAGCACACCAAGGTTGCCCTGTTGACTGTCTCATTACACGTCTTTAGTGACAGGGTGGGACCATCCCCATGTAGGTTTTCATGTCCACATCCACTTTACTCACATTTATCAACAAAGGATACTCAGTAGATACAGGAATAGCTGCCACTGACTCATTATGAGTCCTGGACCGAACTGTGACAAATTACACCCCAAAAAATAAACAGGATCATCATTGGACCACATACATGAACAAGACACATATGTGCAATTGATCACTGGAAATATGTGGACACGTGCTGCCTCGTCTGCTCGTCCACCACAACCACTTGAGAGTTGTGGCTCACTGCTATGACCTCAAGTGTGGTTTCATCATACATTTGTGATTCTCCTTTATCTGTCTGGGCAAACAACATGGTACCCACTTCCTCAACGCATGTATATGACTCACTGTAGGATTCACCAACTAGTGCCTAGGAAGCTGTTACCAAAACTCTAGAACATAGGATGTTGAAAATGTGGACCATTGACATGAACAAGCGTCTGCCATCTATCTGGTGCATGCTTTGTCACATGTGGTGTCTACGTTACCCTAAATCTTGGAAGTCCACATTACGGATGTTGCTACATGTATGACTAACACATGAGGAAGCATTAGTGTGTCCAACACAGCATTATGGTGTATGGTTTCTCACTTCATTAGATATGTCCCTCAGGAAGGGCAGAGTATGATGCAATCATGGCCACTGTGCAGATTTATCTAACTACATAATATCAGGACAGTTGTATTGACAAGCTACGTAATTTGACAGTAGGCACATTTCAGTTATCTACTGCACAGTTGATATGTCACATTGCCCAGAGACAGATTTGTTGTGTAAGTGCTATTTATTGAAAAGTGCTGTAGTGCTATCTGTACATTGTCCATGATTGTGAGTCCATTAGAGTGACATCTTACATTGTGATCCTACACAAGAGGTTACGGAAATGCTTTTGACATGCTGGGGTGATGTTTCAGACAGTGCAGAGGGACAGGATTTGCCAATGAGTAGGAGAGAGACAATCACTGGGCAGGCTAACAAGATATACAGTGGGAAGCAGAACAGTCATCAAGTAGAGTTGTTGCAAGATTGGCATGTTACAAAGTGCAGGACCTTGGTAATAGTTGGCCATGTGGCAGGGACTAGTGCTTCTGGGTACTTTTCCGTGTGAAGGTGATCTGTTCCAGGTCTTCTTCCTCTGATGTGTGTGTTGCCTCCTCTGTTATTGGTGGTGGTGGTTGTGAAGGGGCAACACACACCTCAGTGTTAGAAGACGTGGAGTCAGACATCCCGGTCGCTGCTCCCTGTGAATGTCTTAAGGGCAGTACTGCAGCAAGGAGGATCTGCTGGTTCTTGAGAATAGCAGCCACATCACAATGGTAGGCAGCCAGGTCGGCCCTGAAGGGTTCAATGTTGCATTCGTGCACACATTGACAGGATTGCTGATGTAGGTGTTGGGTCAACTGTATTACAGCTGTGCTGATTTCCTTCTCGGTTTTTTGCTGTTCCTGCAAGATAGATGTTAGGGCTTGCATAGCTGCTGCCTGATCTGCAGATGACATCATGCACGAACGCACCCCCTCTAGGCTGGCTGCCATAGTTTGCATCGCCAACCGCACCTCCTTGGCCAGCTCCCGCTGTACTCCAACTACAGTTCTCTCAAAGCTGGTGCCTGTGTCGTCTGAGTCCTCAGCTGTATTGGAGCTGGCAGGTCTTACAATTGGGGTGGTGGGTGGATCCTCTGCAATGGCTGTTTGTTCTGTGCTTCTCCTTGTGACTGAAGGTGGGGTCTGGAGGGTTTCAAGGACCTTTTGGATAGTCTCCTGGGGAATGTTTACCAGCTCGTCATTCATGTCATCAGGGTAATCTAGGACAGGCATATCCGCAGGAGATCCATCTTCCTCTGCAATGAAACAGGGTACAATTAGTGTGTCTGTGTTGTGGCATGAGTGATGTGACATGCCTGCCTTGTGATGAATTCACATTGTGATCTTGTTTCGTGTTCTTTGCTCCAGTCCTTCATATAGGCATTCTCCCAGGCCTATGGCCCACCTGCATGTCACATGTATGTTATTAAGTTATTAGACTTGTCGGCATCTTCTCCTCTAGGTGTTGGTTTTGGCCAAATAGTGAATTTCCACCTTCTTGTCCTACTCAATCCTCCGTCTACATCCATTCTCATGGTGAGACCTTTCACTGGCTGTGGGTGTTCTGATGGCACTGGCAGCACACTTAACAATCTGGACCTGCCCCAATCTCTGATCTTTCACATCCACTTAAATGTATTTGACATGTGGCATATCCTATGCATAGCAATGTTATGACACAATATGGATGTTGGCATTGGTAATGTGTACTGCTGATGTTGGGGAATGTGTTGTAAATTGGATTGCCCTGTCCCATTTCCTCCTCTGACTGTGCAGGTGTATGTCAGTGACCAGTTACATGTGCGCCCCCTCAATGCTGTCGTCTGAGCAGTATGACATTTGGGATTTTACATTGTGACCCAGGCACAGGATGGACCCTGACAAATGCAGCATGGTATGTCCTTAGTGCTGTGTACCTCCTATTGTTGTTGAAATTGGCTGATGTTTGCAACAACTATGGGCATTGACATTTGACAGTACTGGGGCCTTTGTCTTTTTTCAGGGGATTGTTGAAGTTGTCATCCTCAACCCCCTAATTTAGGTGTGTATGATCCTTGGGGATGTTACTGCCATTGGCTACTTGAGCTGCACACAGAGCGGAAGTGGTAGTGGCAACTGTTGTCGCAGTTACATTCCAGTTGTCTGTATGGCTAGAGGTTGTTTAGAGGGCCCTAGTTAATGTGGGGGGTATGGTGGCTGGCGTGTGCCGGGATGTCAGTTTGACATTGTGGCCTTCCCTCCTGGCGTGGATTTCCCTTTGCTCCATCGTTGGCATGACAGCATGCCCCCATGGGACTGTTGTTGGTGTAGTGTAATGGTGTGCCCGAGCTTCTGTCTGTGCAGGCCATGCCCCCATGCCTTGCCCCTTTACCCATGCCACTCCATGTATATGATGACTTACATGCAATGTGTAGTAGGTATTCCCCCCCCGGTTGCAGTTGACATTAGTGCATTTCAATTCCCCAAGCGACTTACCCTGCATGTGCGTTGTCTCCTGGTAGTCTGCGCTGTCCTGTACTTGAATCCCTGTGAAGATCTCCTCAGGGATGATGGCTGCGACCATCTCCTCCATGTGGTCCTGGGCCTCCTGGTGTGCTGGACTCCCACCTCCAGTCTGCAGTGCTACCTTCCTGTTCCTGGCCATCTTTTCCTTGGTCCTGCGCTTGCAGTCATGCCAGCGTTCCTTGCACTCGATGACTGTTCTGCGTACTTCTGCCACACTGTTAATCTTATCAACAATTTGTTGCCATATAGCCTCTCTCCTACTGATTGGCAACTTTGAGGTGACAAACAGTTGGTGCTGGTGTTCCATCACCTCTTTAACCAGAATTTCCTGCTCCTCTGCACTGAAGCAACACTTTCTTTTCTTCTTATAAGTGTCCTGGTTCTTGTGTGGGTCCTCCTGACTGGTTCCTGGTCTGTTGTCTTCTTCCTGGGGTCTGTAGTGGCATCTGGGATCCATTTTGGCTCTCCTCTGGTGAAATGGCAGTGTTCGTGGTTTTTTCTGACGCTATTGTGTCAAAAAACTGCACAAATCCAGTTTGTGGGGTCGTAAATCAACCCACAGTCATTTCTGCCACGTTAACGTCGTTTTGCTTTACGACTTTGCAGTGTGCGTAGAAATAAATGACTCCCACCTGTGGTTTGCGCTGCCGTGCGTCAAAGTATAAATTTGATGCCCGCACGGCGCACCAAAATGGCGTTAGCCGGCGGTAATATTTTACGTCAGTTTTGCGTCAAAAAAGTATAAATAAAAGTATAAATTAGAGTACTAGTCTTGGTTCAAGAGCATATTTACTAATGGTGTGGGATGCCAGCCTCATTGGATTGTGTGCTAGAAAGGCCAGCAGCATTTTTGCAAGAGTCTGATGAACATCACATTTCTAGAGGTTCTGGCCAGTACATTCATAATCAAGAGCTAGGAATAATAAATTGAAATTGTTTCTTTCTACTAAAAATTGGCAATGGACTATGGCTTAGCATACAAAATGGTAAAAGAGTGTCCATGCTAACTTAGTCTGAATGATCTTACAGAGGATTTAGAACTTTTGGGGCAAGATGTATGATCACGGCCCATTGCAATTCGGTAATAGCGTTTTTTAAGAAATCGATATTACCGACTCACAAAGGACCATGTATCACATTTGCGAACCGGTAATAGCGATTTCTTAAAAATCGCAAATGCTATTACCGAATCGCAAATTGTGATACTGGCCCCCTTCGCAGCTATGGGCCTGTTGGCCCATAGCTGTGAATTTTTTCCTGCACCCCATTTTTTTTTTTTTTTTAACATGTAAGTTACACACATGGCAAAAGGGCATGTGTGCTTTACATGTTAAATTTAAAAATGCAGTTTTACTGCATTTTTAAATTGTGCACCAGGTTACCACCTGGTTGCAGATCATGGTATTTTGCATGTGCAAAATACCATTCTGCGAAAAATCGCAATTTGCGATTTTTTGCAGCATTGCCTTGCGACCTGGATTTTGCGAATCGCAAAATCCAGGTCGCAACGCAAAAAATCGCAATTTTTGCGATTTCTACTATGTGGTCTGCGAATGCCTTTCATGCATTGTAGACCACTATTTTGCACTCGCAAACGGCCGATTTTACCGTTTGCGAGTGCAAAATATTTTCATACATCTGGCCCTTGATGATGACATCAGTACACATATTCCTGACCCTTTAACTCCAATGACTGTATAAAATTTGCAGTAGTGTCAACGCACAATTGTCTGAAATACACAGGATGAAGGCCTAGATTTACTAAGATTTTGTATTAGGGTTTTGTGACTTTTTTGGTGCAGCCCCGGTTCAAAATCTATTTGGGAAATTTCAAGCCAGGCAAATCCTGATTTGTGTGGCTGTGTGTATCTTTCTGAAAAAAAGAATGTAAAGCAAGTCAGTGCACAGTGTTGACTTGCATTACCTTGCGTCAAGTAGGGGTTATATGAGTAGTGCATGAGCATTCCAGGCATCCATCCACGTATTTTGATGCAAACCCATAATTACAAAGACTTGTAAACATGGGTTTGCAACTTGTGTAGTGTAGAGAAATACATTTATTTGTCCCCATTTTTTCCTATTTGCATGTGTGCTGTATTCTGCAGCAGACATACAAATAAGAAATAGCTTCAACTCATACTTGTATGCAAAAACACTATCCTGACCACATTGCAGGGACCGTTTTGATATGATGCTAGAGTGCCTGCATTGTCACTAGGCAGCCACAAGTGTGCCAGCTCTGAGAGAGTAAAAATGCCCCATATCTTTTAACATACCGCACAGTTCTACTATCTCCATTTCACTCGATGCATGGGAACACTTTTACCTGCTATGCTACATGCAATGTTAGTAAGTTTCCTCCTAGGTTTTCTGCAATGTAAGAATGGGGCATTTCAGGATAGTTCATAGTGCATCTAAAGTAAATGCCTGGAGTTCCAAGATTTCTTTCAGTTAGAGGGCACTTCTTGGCATTCTTTCAATCGAAGATGTTCTAAATTATCTTGGGATGAGAGATTTGAATTTTAATCGTTTTTTTGGTGTTTTAGTGACTTATTGCTGGCAATGGATACCATGTCATATTCTTTTATTTTATCACTCGGAAAGTCCAACTTCGTTCCCATGCTCCTCCCTTTCTGAGTCAATAGAAGAGAGCCATATCCCACTTTCAGTGTTCCCAAAGGCTGCTTGTAGATCTAAAGTATTATGTCCACCAATAGTTGTGACAGAAAAATTACTGGTAATAACTCAAAGGGTTATAGGACAACCTGGTATATGTCATAACTTCAAACCTTGATTCAGACATCATGTATATCATTTATGATTTTTGGCCAACAGACAAATAAAATATACAGATCAGCTTTGAGCACCTTCAAATGGTGATACAAGGGATTTGAACTGTATCGTAGGGAGAGACCTTTATTTGAGATTGTTCCGTTTCTTTGAGGAAGATTTGTGTAATTGTACAGATAATTCATATAGCTACATGTGTCAGCTGTATTCATTTAGAAGGACTGGTTTTTTTCTGGCATGTATCTATTAGTGTGTAGAATTCCAAGTATTATGAGCCTAAAATGCATTCTATTTACATTATACATTTTGAGAAATTTGGAAAACTTCCAACTCTGCTAATTTCTGGTTGGAAAATATGTATTTTGTATAAAAATTGTTGTTGAAGATGAGTATTCCTAGAAGCGTTCTGGAATAGACGTTTCTGTTGTAAAAAGCGTACCCACCAAGAAAGTATAAAAAAGGTGACGTCAAACAAAATTGTTTTGACCCGTTCCTTATCCAGTTGAGATTGGCTAGTTACATAATGTAGGGAATAGTTCCAGAGGAATTTGTGTGCCTCCAACTACTGCGCCTAGGCATTGTAGAGCCTTGTCTAGCCCAGGTTTCTCACCTTCATGTGCCACTTCTACGGCATCAATTGTGCATGCAGAGCTCATGAAGGACACTGTAGCTCCTTCCTAAATGCCCCCTTCAGGCTCTTACAGTCCCCACTTCAGGAACAATCTGCTCTGTGGGTTATTTCAGATGGTGTTGAGTATTTCTCTACACTTCTAAGATGAGATGTTCAGACTTCTCCAGGATGTCTATAATTCACCCACTACTGCACTTCTTGCATTTATTTGTGGGGGTAGCTTATGTAGAGTCCAGCTGGACTCATTCTAGTCTTTCTGCCAGCCACTCTGCTGAGGGCTGGTCTTACATATGTAACCCACACCCACCCAACACAGGCGTCACCAGTCAGGTGACCCTGCCAATAAAAGGGGCCGGGCACACGTGCCTGAGGCCAGTTCAGTACCACCCTACCACTGTGTCTGCGTCACATCATTAACCAGCATGAGGGCCTAGGGCCCCACATTACATTGGCGACGAAAATGGGATCTGCAACCCCCATGGTTGCAGACATGAACCTAATCGGTGGAGGGAAGAGGAGAAGTGAGGCCGTCACAGTCCCAGCCCCATCGGTAGGAAAGAAGGGGGTGAGTGCTGTCCATGACAGCGTCCCGCAGCGCCGGCAAAAACGGCTGCGGTGGTGAAAGAAAATAAAGCGCTGTGAGGCTTGTGTTCCCGGTGCCCCCAGAAGGAATTGCCGTGAGCGCGCTCCCCGCAGAGTCAGCACATGGGTAGAAGGCGCTGTCGCGCGCCGTGAGAAAACATAAGAAAATAAAGAATTGTGGACAGGGCCGGTACGTTAGCTTCCGAGAGAAAGATCATGGTGCGATCGAGCGAAGAAAAGACCGGGGGCCGTTTTCCCCCCCTTGGTCCTTTTAAAGTGGCGCTGTCGCGCGCCGTGCACCATGAGGGGAATAAGTATTGTGGCCGGGCCGATCGCCCCTTTTCATTTTTAAATAATGGTGCACTCGCGCACCGAAGAAAACATGCCCAGGGCCGACCCCACCACAAAAATGCCGGAAAACGGCCCCAACCCGGAGAACTGCTGCGGCCGCAACAAGTGACCCACGACGGTGCTACCAGGGAAAAGAAATGGAAATGCCCAGGGGCTCCCCCCTTGTTCCGGCAGGAATTAAAGAAAGTGGTGCAGACACGCACCGAAATAATTTGAAATAGCATGGTGCAGACACACACCAGGTGCCCAGAGCCGCGCCCCAACCTCCCAGAACTGAATAAAGAAGTGAGGTGCTCACACGCACCTAGAAAGAGAAAAAAACCAGTACCCGGAGCCCCCAACCCCCTCACTAAAATTCGTGCCATCTGCACGCCTCTTCAAACGAGGCTGTGCAGTTTTAGAAGAAAAAAAGTGGACAGAAGAAGAAAAAAAAAACACGGAGAGAAAAGGGAGAAGATAAATAAAATTGCACTTACCTGCAGCCCCCACCAGCATGACGGAGTCCTCCGGGCAGCATGCCCTCCTCACCGGCATCTGTTCAAACAAACGAGGCCGGTAACAGGAAAGACTGTCTTTCAAGCCAGAAAACAAAGTGCACTACTGGCATCCAGTGGCCAGTGTTGGTATTGCACCCTATTTCTGTCATAAAGGTAAAAGAAGCTTGGATGAAGGCAAGTTTACAGCAGCACCTTCAGAAAGTGACTGCTCCAAACCAAGAGTGCACCCATGGAAGGAGGTGCAGTGATAGGTCCATGTGACACAACGCCACGTCGAGGACAAAGAGGAAGATGTACCAGCAGAGGTGCAGCGCAAGGTCCATGTGCTGCAACATGTGACCTGTGGCACGACGCCACACCAAGGAGAAGAGAGAGTGGCACGATGCCAACAAGAAATGAGGAGAGGAGTGTGACAGACCGGTCACACCACAGATCAACTCCATCGCAGGTGTGAAAGTGGAAGAAAGTAGAGTGACACAACTGAGGACTCATGCGAGCAGATGAGGAGGCACCCATCAGTACAAGACAGTCACCGGGGTGAGCAGACGTCACTGAAGACAGCGATGCGGGTGGTCCCCCACGTTTCTCAGTGCGACCGTCCTGTCACCTGTCAACGGCTGCTTGGCTGTGATGGCATCCCTGACGCCAACTGCACAGGCCACACAAGACCCGCCGTGGCCACTATGTCCATCAAGTGGTCCTTCTGCTGACGAAGCCGCCGCCACCTGTTTGATCTGCAAAAGGATGAAAAAAAAAACATCATCATCATGATGAGGTGCATCGCCAAATCATCGAAGGAGGAACACAGCACCACCTGAGTGGAGACAGTCAGCATTAAGAACCGACGCTGACAAGGCATGTCTGGCAACGTAGAAACTTATCATCTGAACACCTGCCATGAGCTCCGTGAACCAGACGCCTGCCGGTGAGAGCAGACCAGATCATTTGGACCATCCACCCTTGGGGTTGCACAAGACTAGGACGTGGCCCTGTTGGGAGTTCAGAGAGACTCCTTTGGCATGGCCTACGTTGGCCCGCACAGCCCACGCAGTCCCGCCGCAATCCAGGGACAAGGGCCTCCAACAAATTCCTGTGAGAGCGGAATATCGCTGAGAGAGAATGCATCTGAGACAGCTCCACGTCAGGCATCCGGAAGCACGGAGGTCTCATATCGAGAGACTGGTCCCCTGAAGACTTTGCACTATGGCCAGAGCACCTGAATCCGGATGGCTCGAGTAAGTGGACCCTGCATCAACAACCCTTGTGGCTCCATGCGAGACTAGGATGTGGTCCTGTAGGCTGTTCCTCTGAGACGTCTTTGCTGGGCCTGAGATAGGCAAGCACAGTCCTGTGGAAGCCCGCGAAAGGGCCTCAAGGAGACTCCTGCTTGATGGAGGTCTGGCACGAGAGGGAAGACTGCCGCTGCTCTGCCGCTGGACTTCCAGGCGCCCCAGGCCGTCACGTCATCTGCAGTCTTAGGAGGTAGACAATCTCCAGAGTCAGAATGCCGTCCAGAACTGTGTACAGTGGACTCCCCACTGCTCCAGATGCACCCGCATCAGAAACTGTAAATAGACTTTGACCACATGAGCCCAGGCAGGACCGGATCGACAATATCCAGCGAACTGTGAGGTCGTGGACAAGCAACTGAAGTATCTGGACTTCATCCACACAGTGTTCGTGCCCAGCTGTACCTGGTTAAATTATGGACTCGTGCGGAGGTGTCCGGGTGCTCCCAGCTGCCCCATGTCCACTGCAATTCTGCAGTCTGCCTGTTCGAGGCAGAGAGACTGATTGTGGTGCTTTGTTATTGTTTCCTTTACAGGTTGGACTTTTGTTTGGTTCCTCAATAAAGTTTGGGAGGGATGTAGAGTCTAGCTGGACTCATTCTAGTCTTTCTGCCAGCCACTCTGCTGAGGGCTGGTCTTACATATGTAACCCACACCCACCCAACACAGGCGTCACCAGTCAGGTGACCCTGCCAATAAAAGGGGCCGGGCGCAGGTGCCTGAGGCCAGTTCAGTACCACCCTACCACCGTGTCTGAGTCACATCATTAACCAGCATGAGGGCCTAGGGCCCCACATTACAGCTTACACTGCATGGCTAATTGTTATCAGATCCATGAGTCTTGAGGGTTGTGTATCAGTACTGATGCCCCTATGGTATCTGTTTTAAGAGTCCTTTGAAGCTTTCAATGTTATTGTATGAAATGGCCTCTCTACAGGGTCGAACCCAAATGTTTTGTTTCATCCTATTCTTTTTCTGACCATTTTTTGCTGGCTTCAGGACTCTGGACATTTTACCACTGCTAACCAGTGCTAAAGTGCATGTGCTCTCTCCCTAAAACATGGTAACATTGGCTCATACCCAATTGGCATATTTAATCCACGTGTAAGGCCTTAGTAAAGTGTACCACATGTGCCTAGGGCCTGTAAATTGAATGCTACTAGTGGACTGCAGTACTGGTTGTGCCACCCACATAAGTAGCCCCTTAACCATGTCTCAGGCCTACCATTGCAAGGCCTGTGTGTGCAGTTTCACTGCCACTTTGACTTGGCATTTAAAAGTACTCTCCAAGCCTTAAACTCCCTTTTTCCTAAATATAAATCACCCCTAATGTAGGTCCTAGATAACCCATAGGGTAGTGTGCTATGTAGGTAAAAGGCAGTACGCGTGAATGTGCGTTTTTTTATGTCCTGGTAGTGGAAAACTCGTAAATTAGTTTTCCACTACTGTGATACCTGCTCCTTTCATAGGCTAGCATTAGGGCTACCCTCATATATTGTTTGAGTGGTAGTATCTTATCAGAAAGGGGTAAACAGGTCATGTTTGGTATGGCCAGAATGGTAATAGAAACTCCTGCTTATTGATGAGGTTGGATCTTATATTGCTATTTTAGAAATGCCACTTTTAGAAAGTCAGCATTTCTCTGCACTTAAAATCCATTTGTGCTTATGGCCTGTCTCCAATCCTCGTCTGGCTGGGTTGGTTGACAACTCCCTTGTGCATATCACCCAGACAACCACAAACACAGGATACTAAGTCACACCTGCACTCATCTGCATACTGAATGGGTCTTCCTGGGCTGGAAGGGTGGAGGACCTAACACTTACATTTCAAAGGCTAGTGGCCTCACAGAATGGACTGCATAACCTCCTACTGGGACCCTAGTAGACAGACCTGTACTGAAAGGGGACCTTGTGCACTTCAAAACCACTCTTTGAAGTCTCCCCCTCTTCAAAGGCATTTTTGGAAATATAAACTGGGTTCATGACCCCACCAAATCAGACACTTCTGGACCAGATCCTGCAATCTGTCAAGAGGAACTGCCTGGCTGCCCAAAGGACTCACCTGGCCTGCTTTGGTGTGAAGGACTGCTGACTTGCTGGTGCCCTTCTGCCTTGCTGGCCTCTGACTTTGCTGAGAAGTGCTCTCCAAGGGCTTGGGTTGAGATTGCCTTCTGTTTTCGGAAGTCTCAGTGCCAAAAAGACTTCAGCTCTTCAAGGAAACTCCTTGTGTGCGGAAAATCAACTCTCAGCCTGCCGGAAATGACACACAGCTTGCCCTGGGACGAGAAAATCGCCACACAGCCGAACCGGAACAATGTAGGCCAACTTCCCGTGCAAAGATCGACACAGCGCCTGCATTGCAACTGTAAATTCGAAGCATGGCCCTACCAGAATGATGCACAGCCAAGCCAAGCCGGAATGACACAGTCCAAATTAATAAGTGAATAATTGAAGTAGCGCCTGCTGTGCGACAGAAAATTATCTACCGTATCGGCACAATGCCTGTAACTGCTTCCCGCACGCCCATGTTTTTTTGCCCGCATCGCCCCTGTCTGTCAAAAGAACCCCACATTGCAGTGAGAATCCAAGACTGCATGCCAGAAATCAATGCACAGCCCCTTGCAGCGTGGAAAGAAATGACGCATCATCTGTGCTGCATCGGATAATTCAATGCACACCTTATTTTCCCATGCATCTCCTCCTCTGTAGTGTCCGTGAGTGGTTATTTTGACCCATACCAGGCACTTTGTACAAACAAGAGGCAACTGTTGACTTTTAAAAGGTGCAAATTGCGAGTTCTAGCGACTCGCAATTTGCACCTCGCAAAATGTTATGCAGAAAGGTGTCTCAGACACCTTCTGCGACTCGCTATGGGGTCGCAAAGACCCACCTCATGAATATTTATGAGGTGGGTCGCAGTTTGCGACCCCATAGCGAGTCTAGGCACTCACGGGGATGGTGGCATGCTGGGGACAGCAGACCACCATGTCCGTGACTGCTTTTCAATAAAGCAGTTATTTTTTTCTCTTTGCAGCCCATTTTGGAAAACGAGCTGCAAAAAGAAAAATTACCGAAACCTTTTTTAGTTTTTTTTTTTTCAGAGTAGGCTCAATGCCAAGCTATTTGGATTGTGTGTGACTTACCCTGACTAGAATTGGGGTCCCTATTTGGACAGAGGTACCTCTGCCAAGTAGAGACCCCATTTCTAACAGTTATGTTTTTTTAAACTTTCACGGGCATCAGACCGCATGCAAAAGTTAATGATACAAAGTGAAGGAAACACAGAAAATCAAACATAAGAACAATACTAGCAGAAACAAATATTTGCTAGAAGGAAAGGCGCGTCGGCTATGTGAATAGGTTGTGCCTTTTGGATCTATCGATTTTGCCAATTGTTTTAGTGATCCTGTGGAATATTGAAATATTGCTAAAGAGCAATCCAAAAAAGCTGCTATGATGTCATTTTCTAGGCACGTTCACCAGACATACTCTGACCTGCAAAATGTGCAGAAGTGGGGTCTTTTTATTTACTAATTCAAGTTGGATTGGCAAATTTGAAAAGAGTGCGAAAGAGTTTTGTTTTTTTTAAAGTGGGGGGAAGGTAGCAACAAGTAGATCAGGATGGAAGAAAAAAAGGGCGTGCTGGTGTGGGAAATGATTACAGAGGATGCAGGACTGTGAGAAGAGCAAGTAGAAGGATGGGAGAAAAAGTTTACAACACAGGCAAGAAACATAGAGCAAAGGGGAACAGAAGCACATGGGCTAGACAAAGTGCAATGTGAACAGGGAGAAGCACAAGAGCAAAAAATCAGTGCATGGGAGTAGCACCAAAGTTCAAGCACAATACAGAGGGCCATAGGGGAGAAGCACATGGGCAAGATCAACATGGCGTATGGCTCAGGGGCGAAGAGAAGTAAGCAATGTAGACAGCTGGAAAACACATGCACTCTTATTTAGTGCTTAATTAAACATAGAACAGGAAGGTCTAAAACAGTGGAAGGACCCAAGTAATGAGGCCATGCACCAGGAGAGGGCAAACACAAAAAGAGGAAGGAAATTCCACACAATCAAACTTCAAAGCAGATTTGGCTGTGTTTTCAGGTTGCTTTTTTAATAGAATGATACATAATGCAATGAACATTGCATGTTTTTTATTCCCACTGCACAGTAATTGAAGTCAAAAGATATAGAAGTTGTGTTTATGTGAAGTCCCTAGCTATTCATGTTACTGGGGATAGAATTGATTAACAATCAAGAAATTCTTAGTAGAACAGTGTTGCAAATGAATTAGCCAACACATGTTTGTCCCTCTAGTTGGCACACAGACCTGAGGCTTTTTCAGGGCCAAAGTTTTACATACTACCTCAAATAACACACAGAGAACTTCACCCTGGCCTCTTGTGACCCCAGACAGCCTGGAACCAGGTCAGGAAGGCAGGACATTCCAGACTATTCTATGGGGGAAAACTCCAGAAGTTTCTGTCATTTCAAAGTTGGCTCCAGGTATAAAATTAGGACCCTCAGACTCACTCCTTAGTTCACAACTGGATCTGTGGAAGGATTCTCCTGTTGTCTGTAGCCAGCTGTGTACATCACATGACTGCCCTAAAGTGCCAATAAGACTGACCTACTGCCTGAATCCTGCCTTGTAACCCTGGGGCCTGCCTTGCTGCTGTGAACTACTCATTTGCTCTAACCCAAGATTTCCAGAGTGACCTCAAGGTGCTAGTTGGCTGGCATCCTGAAATGAGCCTCATGAACAGAAAAGGCACCAACCATCTTCACACTACAAAAGGACCCATCCTGAATGAGTCCTGAAACTCCAGGTGGTACCCCACCATTCCTAGGCCCTTGCAATTGGTGAGAAATGTGCACTCATAGCCTAAATCTAAACATTGGGACTTGAGAACCTGGAGGAGAATGAGATCTCCCTGCTCATCAACCTGCCGAATGTGCATCACTGGTTGGTCTGACTTTGCAGTACCTCACACTACTTCCTTCTCCACAGCAGCAAATCCTGTTTAGCAGTTCCTCTCAAGAAGGGTATCCATCCTCATGGAGCCCTCGTCAGCTATAGCCTGTATCTTCAGCCCACTAGAGATTTTCATCTTCCAAAAAAGAGACTAAGGACCTGATTTAGAGTTTAGGGGATGAGGTTACTAAGTCACAAATGTGACGGATATCCAGTCCACCATATTACAATTCCATTATGTCCTAGAGACAATGTAATACAGTGGAAGGGATATTCATTATGTTTGTGATGTAGTAACCTCTCTGCCAAACTCTAACTCAGGCCCTAAGTCTGATCGTAAAAATCTTCACTGCTACTTTGTCCAGTAGCTCCCTGATGACAATGCCTCCTCCTCAGACACTGCTGGCTGCCTAATCCTGCTAAATTTGATCAAAGGTAAGCCGAGACCAGGACCCATCCACTTCCTATATTCAAACCGCACTCTATTGCAGTTGGTCATAACTTTCAACTTTGCCCTGGTGTCATGCAACTAGATGTCCGTGGTTGCCATTTATATATATTTTAGATGCTATTTTTCACTTTAAGCTTCACAAATCAGAACTCTTGTTCTATTGATAGGATTTTTGCAGTTTTGGTGTCAAACAATTTATTAAATTTTACTTTGTTTTTTTTCACATTATTACTGTTTAATTGTGGCAAAATCATTTAAACTCTAAGTTAAGTCTGACTGCTTGTGTGACAAGCTATCAGAGAGCTAAGTGCAGGTTAATTTAATGATTTTTATGGTTCATCTGGATAAGGGTAGTGGCTGTTGCTTGAGAGGGGGTCACACCCTCTTAACCAACAACCCTATTTGTCATAACAGCTAGAGACCACATGTCATTTTGTCTTAATCCTTGATTTGACTTAGCTTTACTGGACATTTAGATGCATAGCTTTAGACAAGAACACGTTACTTGAGAGTTAACAAATGCAAGTGTTCACTACAACCTTCCAGGGATACAACAATCAGGTAATGAATTGAAAAAGTTGCTAAAAAAGGAAGAGCTTCTATAGGAATGGAGTGCCTTGTTTGGTGAAAGGTGATGTGTGGGTAGGAAGGTTGGAGGTGAGGATAGAGAGGGGTGTTGGTGGTGAGGGTGGTGGAGGTGGTGAGGGTTGTTGTGGGGATATTAATGGTAGTAATTAGGTTGGTGTTCATGGTAGGGTGATATTGAGGGTGGTGATGGTAATGAGGGTAGGTTGGTGGTTTGGGTAGGTAGTGGTGATTAGCGTAGGATGATTGTTAGGGGTGGGTAGGTTGGGGATTAGGTGTGGCTGTAGGTTGGGTAGTTAGGGTGGTGGTAGGGCATGGTGGTGGTAGGGTGGTGGTAGTTATGGTATGGATGTGGTGATAGAGTGGTGTTGGGCTGGATAAGACAGTGATAGTTATGGTAGAGGTCAGGGTAGTTGTAGCGTGGTTCAGAGGGTGGTGATTGTGGAGGCTATTGGGTTTGTTAGGGTGCTGTGGTGTTTAGGGTAGTTGTGGATAGACTGGTAGTTAGGAGGTTGTTGACTGGTTTGAGTGTTTTTTGTGGTTAAGGTGGTGGTGGTTAAGAGCATGTGGTGATGGTGGTTACATAGGGTGGTGGTGGTGAAAGTGTGGTGTTAGTTAGTAGAGTGATGTTAGGGTAGTGATAAGGTGGTGAGGGTGGTGAGGATGGTGAGGGGTGGTGGGGGTTAAGGCTGATGGTGGTGATAGTGGTGAAGGTGGTGGTTAGGGTGATGGTGGTGTTTGGGATAGGTTGGCAGATATAGTTGTGTGGTGGTAGTTTTGGTGGGGTGGTTAGGGTGGTGGTACTGTAATAGTGGCTAGGGTGGTGGTAGGGTGATGGTAGTGGCAGGATTTCCAGTGGTAGTGATAGTTATAGACTGGTGGTAGTTTGACTGGCATTTTTCAGTCTTATTATAGTGTTTGTGGTGGTAGTGAGGCTCAGGAGAATGGAGAGGGGTGGTGGTAGTAAGGGGTGGTGTTGGTGTGAGTCGTGGTGGTGATGGTGGTGAAGGTTATGGTTAGGTGGTGGTGGTTAGGGTCATGTGGTGTTTGTGGTTAGGGTAGGGTCTTGATGTTGAAAGTGTGGTACTGGTTATTGGGGTGGTGTTGGGGTAGTGATAGGGTGGTGGTAGGTTGGTGGTGGTGAGGGTGGTGAGGATAGTAAGGAACAGTGGCAGGTAAGGGTAGTAGTGATGATAGTGGAGAAAGTGGTGCTTACGATGGTCATGATGTTTAGGGTAGGTTGGTGGTTAGAGTAGTGTGGAGGTGTTTAGGGTGGTATAGAGCAGGGTTCTGCAAAGTCAGTACTGGAGAGCCAGGTCCATACCAAATTTTTAGCATATCCACATTTAGAAAAATTTAGATTTCTGAAACATCTTTTTTCTAAATGTGGATATGCTAAAAATCTGGCATGGACCCGGCTCTCTAGGACCAACTTTGCAGCACCCGGGTATATGGGAATGGTGGGGCAAAGTTCCAGTTGTAAGGGTGGGGTGGTGGTGATAGGCTAGTAGTAGTTCACATGGTTTTATGTATGGTGATTAGAGTGGTTGTGATGGTGGTGAGGAGTATAGTGAAAGGCAGTGGGGGTAAGGGGTGGTATTGAGGGTAATGGTAATGAGGATGGTGTGATAGTGAGGTCTTTGTGAGAGTAGTGGTGGTGATGGTGGTGAAGGTGGTGGTTAGGGTTGTGGTGGTTAGGGTCGTGGTGGCAGGGTCATAGTGGTAAGTGTAGGCTGGTGGTGGTAGGCTTGTGGTATTTAGAGTGGTGTTTATTAGGATGATTAGGGTAGTTGTGGTGGCCATTCTTGTACTTAAGTTAGTAGTGGTAATGGTGAGAGTGATTGAGGTTAGGGTAGTGGTGGTAAGGATTAGATGGTAGTCGTTCAAGTGCTGCTGGTAAGGGTGGACTAGTGGTGGTTAGGATGATGGTGAAGTAGGTGGTGGTAGTTAAGGTCAGGTGGTGATTAGGGTAGGGTGGTGGTTAGGTTGATTGTAGTAAATCTGCTGGTGGTTAGGGATGTGTGTTGTTGGTTGTTAGGGTGATGGTAGCTAGGGCTGTGGATATTCAGGTGGCAGTTAGGGTCGGTGGTGGTTTGGGTGCAGCAGTTGTGGATAGTATGATGATGGTAGACAATAGGGTGCTGTTTAGTAGGATGTTGATGGGTAGGCTGGTGGTAGTGAAGATGGTGGTGGTTACTGTCATGTGGTGTTAGTAATTAGGATGGTAGAGGTTAGATTAGTGGTGGTGGTTATAGTGATGCTTTCAGAGGTGATGGTTGTGGTTATAGTCTGTGGTGATGATCAGGGTAGAATGGTAGCGGTGAGTAGGATGGTGGTGGTTAGGATAAGGTGGTGGTGGTTAGGGTAGGTAGTGATGGTGGTGGTTAGAGTCGTGACGATAATGATAGTTAGGCTGGTTATTGGGTAGTGATAGTAAAGGTGGGAGTATTTAGGGTAGAGTTTGTTATGGTATAGTGGTGATGATTAGGATGGTGTGTAGCATAGTGGTTATAGTGGTGGTGTTAGGGTAGTGGTGGTTAGAGTGTTGGTGGTAAGGTTGGTGTGATGGTTAGTGTTGGTTAGAGTGGGGGTGGTTTTAGTGGTGTTAGGTTTGTGATTTGGGTGTTTGTGGCAGTGAAAGTGGTAATGGTGGTCAGGGGTGGTGATGGTGGTTAGAGTGGTTGTGGTTTAGGTTGGGTGGTTGGGTGGTTAAGGTGGTAGTGCTTAGGATAAGGTAGTGCTTGTTTGGGGAACGGTGCTGGTGGGTATGGTAGGGTGGTGGTCCACCGATCTTCTCCTTGCAAAGTTGCGTTGTCCCGGTTCAGAGTGCGGTGAATTTCTCACTGCGGGGCAGGCTGTGAGTTGTTTTTTAGCAGGCTGTGCATTGAATTTTTACCGCACAAGGGGGCATATTTATACTCTGTTTGCGCCGAATGTGCGTCAAAACTTTTGACGCACATTTGGCGCAAACCCTGCCCCATATTTATACTTTGACGTCCGACGCAGAGGGCGTCAAAGTTCCCCCATGTGCGCCATTTTTTGGAAGGGGGAAACAGCCTTGCGTTAATTATATGCAAGGTAGGCGTTCCCTTCCAAATAATGACTTTAAGGCCTGTGCCCCATATTTATACTGTGATGTCATTTTGACGCACAGGAGGGGGCAGGCCTTAAAAAACGGCGCCCAGCCTGATGGGCGCCGTTTTTTAACGCCTGGGTCAGGGCAGGAGTTAAGGGACCTGTGGGCTCAGAAGGAGCCCAGAGGTGCCCTCCCATGCCCTCAGGGACACCCCCTGCCACCCTTGCCCACCCCAGGAGGACACCCAAGGATGGAGGGACCCATCCCAGGGAAGTTAAGGTAAGTTCAGGTAAGTTTTTTTTTCCGTATTTTTTTTGTGGCATAGGGGGGCCTGATTTGTGCCCCCCTACATGCCACTATGCCCAATGACCATGCCCAGGGGACATAAGTCCCCTGGGCATGGCCATTGGGCAAGGGGGCATGACTCCTGTCTTTGCTAAGACAGGAGTCATTTCAATGGGGGTTGGGCGTCAAAAAAAATGGCGCAAATCGGGTTGAGGCCTGAATTTTGCCTCAGACCTGACTTGCCCCATTTTTTAACGCCCAAGCTCCATTTTCCCCTACGCCGGCGCTGCCTGGTGTGAGTCATTTTTTTTGACGCACACCAGTCCGCAGCGCCGGCTAACGTCATTCAATAAATAAGGCGCCCGCATGGTGCTTTGGAATGGCGTTAGCCGGCGGTAAAAGTTTTGACGCACAACTGCGTTGGCGCAGTTGTGCGTCAAAAAGTATAAATATGGGCCAAGGAGTCCAGTTGCAGGAGTGAAGTCTTTTTGGTCCTGAGACTTCAGGGAGCAGGAGGCAAGCTCTATCCAAGCCCTTGGAGAGCACTTCTCAGCACAGCCAGGGAGCAGCAAGGCAGCAGGGCAACAGCAAGGCAGCAGTCCTTGTCAGAAAAGCAGTCCCAGTGAGTCCTTTGGGCAGCCAGGCAGTTCCTCTTGGCAGATCTGCTTCAGGGATTCTTCACCAGCAGGGTTCTTGCCCAGAAGTGTCTGTCGACACCGCCAACTGGATGACCACTAACCACCTCAAGCTCAACTCCAACAAAACCGAGATTATCATCTTCGGGCCCCAACAAAACCACATGGGATGACTCCTGGTGGCCCACCGCCCTAGGCCCCGCACCCACCCCGCAAACCACGCACGCAACCTCTGCATCATCCTGGACCCCTCCCTCTCCATGACACAGCAAATCAATGCTCTAACCTCCTCCTGCTTCCACACACTCCGCACTCTAAAAAAATCCTGCAAATGGATTCCCCCAGAGACCAGGAAGACAGTCACCCACGCACTCATCAGCAGCAGACTGGACTACGGTAACGCCCCCTACACCGGCACCACACTCAAACTCAAACGCAAACTCCAGAGAGTCCAGAACACAGCCGCGCGCCTCGTCCTTGGCCTCCCCCGGCACAAACGAATCTCACCACCCCTCAAATCCCTTCACTGGCTCCACATAGACAAGAGAATCACATTCAAGATCCTCATCAACGCACACAAATCCCTCCACAACACCGGCCCAACCTACCTCAATGAAAGAGTGAACTTCCACACTCCCATACGCAACCTCCGATCAGCTGACCTCGCCCTAGCCACAGTACCCCACATCCAACGCACCACCACAGGAGGCAGGTCCTTCTCCTACCTCGCCTCCAAAACCTGGAACTCCCTCCCAAAACTGAAGACCTCCTGCTCTTCGGAAAGAACCTCAAGACATGGTTGTTCGATCAGTGACCCTCCCTGCCCCCCCCCCCTTGATTCCCCCCTCTCCCAGCACCTTGAGACCCTCATGGGCGAGTAGCACATTTTTTTGATTGATTGATTGTGAGGTAGAGTGTCTACCTCAAGAAGTGTCTAAAGTCTGTGGTTTTGGGTCCTCTTCTTACTCCCATTTTGGCCTTTGAAGTAGGCTTACTTCAAAGGAAAAGTCTTACTTGTTTGTGAAATCCTGCCTTGCCCAGGCAAGGCCTCAGACACACACGAGGGGGTTGGAGACTGCATTGTGTGAGGCCAGGCACAGCCCTTCCAGGTGCAAGTCGCCCCTTCTCCCCTCCCTCCTAGCACAGATGGCTTATCATAATATGAAGGCTACACCCCAGTCCCCTTTTGTGTCACTGTCTAGAGAGAGGTGCAAACAGACCAACCTTCAAACTAAACCAGACAGGGAATCCACAATCAGGCAGACTCACAAAAATGGTTCAAGCAAGAAAATGCCCACTTTCTAAAAGTGGCATTTTCAAACACACAATCTCAAAACCAACTTTACTAAAAGATTAATTTTTAAATTGTGAGTTCAGAGGTCCCAAACTCCACGTCTATCTGCTCCCAAAAGGAAGCTACGCTTTAATCATGTTTAAAGACAGTCCCCAGGTTAACCTATGAGAGAGATGAGCCTTGCAACAGGGAAAACCGAATTTGGCAGTATTTCACTGTCAGGACATATCAAACACATTAGTATATGTCCTACCTTAACCATACAGTGCACTCTGCCCATGGGGCTACCTAGGACCTACCTTAGGGGTGTCTTATATGTAGGAAAAGGGAAGGGTTAGGCCTGGAAAGTGGGTACACTTGGCAAGTCGAATGTACAGTCTAAAACTACACACAGAGACACTGCAGTGGCAGGTCTGAGACATGATTACAGGGCTACTTATGTGGGTGGCACAACCAGCGCTGCAGGCCCACTAATAGCATTTGATTTACAGGCCATGGGGACTTCTAGTGCACTTTACTAGGGACTTACAAGTAAATCAAATATGCCAATCATGGATAAACCAATCACCAGTACAATTTACACAGAGAGCATATGCACTTTAGCACTGGTTAGTAGTGGTAAAGTGCTCAGAGTTCAAAAGCCAACAAAAACAGGTCAGAAAAAATAGGAGGAAAGAGTCAAAAAGTTTGGGGATGACCCTGCAAAAAGGGCCAGGTCAAACAGTGGGCATTAGTTGTACCTCACTGTACCAGTAGAAAACACAAATGTAGCAATAAGTAACAGAAAGGTGACTAGTCATTCTTTGCAAAGGGCCTTCCACTGCACTGCAACGTGTGTTGTTGTGGTTTTAGAAACTTCTGAACCGTTTGAGCTAGGAGAAAAAATGTTTTTTGTTAAAAAACCTGCAGATTATGCAGCAGATTATGAATTACATGGCAAAAGCGGCAGATCTATAATAATGTGCAAATCTCTGCTGCAACACAATTGCATAATTCCAGTGTCCCTGCTCACATAAAACACAAGTACACCAGCATCAATGCAAGCTTCCCTAACACAAAGAAATTTTAGTTACACGACATGCCTCAGCAGAGCACGCTTCTCTAAACACAGAACAGGAACAACATAGCCAGAAAAAGTGGATGGTTCCTTGGCCCATATTTATACTTTTTGACGCTAAACTGCGCTAACGCAGTTTAGCGTCAAAAAATTTAGCGCCGTCTAACGCCATTCTGAAGCGCCATGCGGGCGCCGTATTTATGGAATGGCGTTAGCCGGCGCAAGCAGACCGGCGCTGCCTGGTGTGCGTGGAAAAAAAACACGTAGACCAGGCAGCGCCGGCGTTGGGCAAAAATGACGTTAGGGCGTCTTAAAATGGGGCAAGTCAGGTTGAGGCAAAAAAATCGCCTCAACCCGATTTGCGCCATTTTTTTACGACGCCCAGATGCCATTTCATGACTCCTGTCTTAGTAAAGACAGGAGTCATGCCCCCTTGCCCAATGGCCATGCCCAGGGGACTTGTGTCCCCTGGGCATGGTCATTGGGCATAGTGGCATGTAGGGGGGCACAAATAAGGCCCCCCTATGCCACCCCAAAAAAATTAAAAAATATAAAAAATTATACTTACCTGAACTTACCTGAATGTCCCTGGGGTGGGTCCCTCCATCCTTGGGTGTCCTCCTGGGGTGGGCAGGGGCGGCAGGGGGGGTCCCTGGGGGCAGGGGAGGGCACCTGTGGGCTCATTTTGAGCCCACAGGCCCCTTAACGCCTACCCTGACCCAGGCGTTAAATAGTGGCGCAAATGCGGGGTTTTTTGACCCGCCAACTCCCGGCGTGATTTTTGCCCGGGAGTATAAATACGACGCATTTGCGTCGCCGTCATTTTTTTAGACGGGAACGCCTTCCTTGCATCTCATTAACGCAAGGAAGGCGTTCACGCAAAAAAATGACGCTATTTGCCAGTATAAATATGGCGTTAGTTTTGCGCCGAATGTGCGTCGAAAAAAACGACGCAAATTCGGCGCAAACGGAGTATAAATACGGGCCCTTGTGTTTAAGAAATAAGCATCTGTTGAGGTTACTTGTGTGCTACCTCTCCCATGCATTATTTATGCTTGCAAGCATATATAAAAACTAAAATGATTGACATTTCCAGTTGGCCGGGGAGAAACTTCAATTAAACCGGAATAATTTGCATACTTTCAGGAGTTTCGCATTACAATTTTTATGCAAAATTACTGGAATTACGCCATGCAATTTTGCCTTCTCACCTAATTAAGTTACATTCATGGCAAAATTATAGCAATGGAGTGTGGGGATAATGCAAATGACTAAAATGCGAGTATCATTCACATATCTTGTGAAATGCGCCCTCGCTTCAAAATCAGAGCCAGATTCAAAAAGGTAAACTTAGACCTGAAGTCTAAGTTTAGACTTCAGTTATAAAGTTAGACTTCAGATCTAAATTTTCCTTTGAGAATCAGGCCCAAAGAGAGGTCGAGTTTCAAACTAAAATTCAGTCCTAAGGGACATATTTGCATTTTGCACAATTACACATAAATTTCAATAAAGTGTCTGTAATCATGCCAGAGTAAATTACTCAAAATTCGCACACCTTTAATTTCCAACGCTTGACTCAAAGATGTTGAAGAAGTGTAATCACTTTTGAGCATATAGTGAAAGTGTTCTTTCTAAAATGCATTTCACCATAAGCATGGATAAAATAAGGCTAGCTTTGCTGCTAATTTTGACGTACAATAAATAAACATATTTATTTTCATATATTTCATGAAGTCTGGATTTCCTAGGGAGAGAAACTGCAGAGCTTCTATTCCAGAAGGAGTTTACCTACTATTTCGGGCCCCATTAATTTGTTGGCCATTTTTCTGCCTTACCAATACGACGATAATGAACCGATTTGTGCATTTTTGGCTTAGAAATTGATGCGTTTTTAGCATTCTGCTTAGAAGGTGTGTTTACCAATCCAGCAGAGAACTGGTGACTCAAAATTTAATTTTCTTCCTCTTCTACCAATCACAAATATTCTTACAATTTTTTTCTTTATCCATCCACCATTTTTGCCCTCAAGTCTATCTGTCACCACTGCCCACCTTTTCCCCTTCTAGCAGCAGGCAACAAAACTGTAGGGGATCTACCTGCGCTGTAGATGGGAATTGTAGCGTTGGTAAGGAAGGGCATACTACATTCAGTACTTTCACAGAGGGTACTGAATGTATTTTGCAAATCTTCATCCACTGCATTCAGCACAAAGTGTTGTAAACGGCCATGTAGTTTAGCTCTGGAGGATTATACCTTTTGCACAAAAAATGTGAACTGACCAAGGCCCATCCATTTTCACTCGTTTTCCGGAGCACAGAGTTGCATCAAATGCTGTTCTCTCTGGTCTATTGTGCCCTGTTGAAAAGGAGAAACATGAGGTGGGCGGCGGTTTACTCCGACAAGACTTGTACTTTCCAAATATCTTAACATGGACAAATTTACAACCCCATAGCAGTACTTTATCATGACTTCAACTTGTCCTAAACTTTCGTTTAGCACATTTCCCTCCCCAAATCTTTACTTCACCGTGTGTCATACTTACCTACAATTCTACTTGTACACATGTACTTTATCCGAATATCACTTTGATGAGACCTACACATACCACCATTCTGAACATAGAGACATTTCCTTCCCAACACCATTACTTCATCGTGACATTTACCCCCGAGAGCTTCACTTCAGCATGCTGGTTGACTTTAAATATTCATGGACTAGAGATAGAACGGTTGAAAAAAAACCTCGGAATAAAAAGGGAAGTGAAGGCCACCCTGGCTTACAGGAATGTGGAAGTAACGGTCGAGGAAAGCAATGGTTTGACTGCGTATTGCTATCTACTAGTCTGAAGGATAGAAAATACTAAGGGGCATATTTATACTCCGTTTGCGCCGATTGTGCGTCAAAAAATTTGACGCACAATCAGTGCAAACGTTGCCCCATATTTAAACTCTGACGCCCGAGCCCGCGGACGACAAAATTCCGCCGTGTTAATGATATGCAGGGTAGGCGTTCCCGTCCAAAAAACAACGCAAACGGCCTTGCGTCGTATTTATGCTTCCAGGCAAAAATGACTCTCGGCCGGGAGGCGGAGCAAAAAAATTACGCACAGCCCGATTTGCGTCAAAATGTAACGCCTGGGTCAGGGCAGGCGTTAAAATGGGGCAAACACATCTGTATTTAATCAGAACACACAGAAGCAACAGCAGAGCAGCAGAGCAGCAACAGGGAGACATGGAGGTGATTTTTATCCAGCGTTCACGTAGACGCAGAGCCCAGCAGCAACAACAGCAGCTACAACAACACCAGCAGGGACCCCAAAGGCAGCGCAGAAGGCAGGAGAGAATATTCCGCCCAAGAACAACCCTGCATGGCCTCAGGGAACACGACATCATACAGAGGTACCGGTTGAACTGGCAGGCCATTCAGCAGCTGCTGCGCAACATTGAACGGCAGTTGGCCCCCACTTTAGTGACACCCCACACCATCCCAATAGAAACAAAGCTGCTTGCCATACTTCACCTGCTGGCAAGTGGCTCATTTCAAACAACTGGTGCCCTGGTTGGCGGAATATCACAACCATCATTCTCCGCATTTCTGCCAAAAGTACTGGATGCCATCATTCAACTGACACCCTTCCACATCTGCTTCCCTAACACACTGCAGAAGCAGCAGGAAACTAAACAGGGGTTCTACGCTATCAGTGGCTTCCCACACGTCCTTGGTGCAATCGACTGCACACATGTACGCCTTGTGCCACCTGCTGCAACAGAACACCTCTACAGCAACAGGAAGCACACACATTCAATCAACGTGCAGGCCATAGTCGATCACCAGGGATTGATCAGCAACATTGTGGCTAAATATCCTGGGAGTGTACATGACTCATTCATCTTCCGTCACTCTACCATCAACCAACATTTCCAGGATGGACGGTATGGCAATGGACTACTTGTTGGTAAGTACAGAAACCTACTTATATACACACTGTAGAGCAACCCTCTAGGACACACAACACATACACCACAACAGCAACATCTAGACAGGAACACACCGAGGTCCTTACATCACTAGCCATGTTTCTTAAGTCACCATTGAACCTGTCACACATTGGAATTTACTGTACAGCCTAATGTGAAAACATTAATGAGTGTGGTTGCCTAAATGTCACTTTGCAAATTGTAAGTGTCACAATGACCTTTACATTAATACATTGCATAAGTTTAAAGGTATGGGATGTACAGGGTACTTTGATATGAACGTGTTAACAACACTTCCAAATTTAAATGTGCATGGAACTATCATCTCACCCTCAGTGAAGACACACGGACACCTGTATCACAAGTCACAATGCTAGGGAGGGCACACTGTACTGCAAATCCCAAAACATACTGATGACAAACGGTTAGCAGACAAACACTCGTTCAGCCAAGGAAACAACACAATGCAGATGGTATAGCCTACAAGTATAGGATGTCACATTAGTACACAAAAGAGTCACAGACAACACAAGACAACTACTGCCATTAAAGGTCTTTTCAATAGTGCCAGCTACATCTACATGATCCCATTCTGTGTTTTTCTTTCAGCTGATCAGGGGTCTGGCATCCAGCCATGGCTAATGACACCATTTGGGAACCCAAGTACTGCTGCAGAGCGGGCATACAACGACGCCCATAATAGGACACGCAGCATTGTTGAGCGCACCTTTGGGATCCTCAAGTCAAGGTTCCGCTGCCTTGACATCACTGGCGGTAGCCTACTATATTCCCCCCAGATGAACTGTAGGATCATACTCACATGTGCAATATTGCACAACATTTGTGTAAAAAGGAACATTCCCCTCCTCGAACCAGACCCATACATTCCTGAAGACGAAGAAGAGGAGGATGCTGGCCTGCAACAGGAGGGGGAACAACCAAACACGGCTGCTGGAGTGCGTAGGCGCCAACAGATTGTAAATAATTTATTTTCATAATCATCACCATCACCACTTAATGCACTATTGTAAATAAACACTGAGAACAAACACCACATCATGGTTTGGCCTATTCATTTCTGCCCACCTTTAGCTTGAAATATCTGAAGAAGAATGTCGTCTCATTGAGCAATAATGATATAACAATCATGACACAAAAAAAAATACACCACAAATGTAATGGCCACCATACAATGGTCAAATACACACACAATGTAAATGACAGACATTCTGTACAGTTCACCTTTGAAGGGCAATAGCTGAGGACCACATATATGACTCACATACATGTAGTAAACATGGATCATCGCAGCAGATGGCACACAACTAAAACACCATCACTCAACTAAGGGAAAACAGGCCTCATACATCAGGCAGTTCACATGCTAATGCTTCAGGAACAGGAATGTAGTACTAGACTCTTGCCAACAGTAATTCCAACTACTTACTATCATTGCAATGACTATCTGTCACTAGAGTTACACATAAGCAGAACATACACAGCACAAGTGCTACACCTATGACAAGCATCCAGCACATCACATCCCATCTACATGTCAGCCCTTTTCTAAAAACATTACACACACTTGCAGCTGCTCACACCCCACCTGTCTGAAGAGGTCCCTGGAATGCCGATTTGTGTACACTGAGATTCCCTCATCTACACACACACACTCACAAGAGTCATCCAGTGTGCCACACCCTTTCCTATGCCTACCATTGTCATTGTACCATCTCACTGCATGGAACTCAGCTCATATAATACACTGGCTTGGAGTTTATAAGGCCTGGTATCACCTGTAGATTGATTCTTCTGTGAAAGGTACTGTAGGCCATTTATCAGCAAATCCCATCTGAAAGGACTAGTGAGACACAGATGGAGGCCACACCAGTGATCCCCTCCAAGCACACCACCCAAATGTACATGCCCCGTCCCTGCTGATGCATCCTACTGCATACATGTTTGAATTTGAGCTATTACATCATTAAGCTTTGACACTAATGTTGCCGTAGAAAACTTTATCAGGGTTCATGTGTCACCTTCAAAACAACACAGGACATACACAGTGTGACATCTCAACTGTCTACTGCTCCCTCTGACCAGTCCTAGTCAGAACACATGATCATGTAATAACTGAAAGAACTTGCTCCTGATTGACTCAGCATCCTGTCAGCCTGACTGCCACCTGTCCGTGGGTCACTCTACAGATACCTGGGGTCCACCTATGGACCACACGTGCTGTCCAAAACCTCTTGTACCTCAGACACTAATTTGTAATTAGCCTCATCAATGTATACTCAAATACATAGTATTGCATCATCTGACTGTTATTTGCATCCGATTTCTGACAGTGCCATTGGATAGCCAAATCTTGGCCCTTTTGTTGTCTGGCCCTCATTAATGCCTAAACTACAAAGAGTGACAGTGGACCAGGATCATAGTGTATGATGGTGTAAATGGCCGCCATCAAAGCCAGCAACCTCAGATAATGTCCATGAAAAGTCAACACATATGAGGACCCTGACTGTTCAAACGCTGAGTAACATTTTTCAAATGATAAAGATGAGTCGTGTGTTGAATACCAGCCATTTACTTCTGCACAGAGGCTATGATGTTTCATGATACATTACCATCCACAGAGGCCAACTGGAGTAGAAATGTTGCAATGACACATGCCAGATCCAGACACCTGAGACATTCTCTCACGCAGCACACCAAGGTTGCCCAGTTGAAAGTCTCATTACACGTTTTCAGTGACAGGGTGCGACCATCCATGTGTAGGTGACCATGTCCTCAATGGCTTCTCTCAAATTTTGCTACAAACAATACCCAATTGCAACAAGATTAGCTGCCACTAACTTATGAGGAGACCTGGAAGTTACAGTGACAACATACACCCTGACAGTTGATAGTGGATCAATATTGGACCACACACATAAACATGTACCATCCAATCAACAAAATATTTGCAAGCAGTCGATCACAGTAGTGTCCCAGTTGTAACCTAGCAGGAAGAATGAAACATGCCACTAAACCAGGTAATGCATAAAGGGCCACATAGATCAACAACCTATTTGCCATCAGGACATGAGGAACGTTGAGATTTAGCAAAAAATATCAATGCAAATTGGTATGTCAGATTTCTCCAAAGAATCAATAGGGCAAACGTCAAATGGGCAAATGGGATTACAGAATGGCAAACAGTGAATCATACCCTATTTGCTTCCATGAGCCTGCTGCTGCAGGTTTAGCATTACTGAATTTGGGAAACCCTTGGATACATTTGCAAGTCTGGAAGAGCAAACCCTAGGGTGCTGGGGGCCTAAGTCCACCTCTACTGCCCCCCAAATAGACATTATATATGCACATGTGAAGCACACACATGCATAAGGCGCATGTGTGGCCTACATGTCAAAAGTAAAACACATTTAAGATACATTAACTCGTAATTAGGACATGGTTACCCCTTAAAAAGTGTAGGCGACAATTGCACTACCTATTTGGCCTTTATATAATTTTGATTACCGTGATAAATGTGGACACATTTTTGCTAAGGAATACATCCTGGTATCCGATTCATATTTTGAAATTAGCCATCAGCAATTACCCACATATGTGTACAAATATGAGTAATATCCATTCTGACCAATCATTACTATTGCACTGTGAATACCTTCTATACATCCTATAAGGGACATTTGCCATAGCTAACCCCAAATGTGTATCACTTAGCACCGTTTGGTCATGACAAAATTCTTTTCACAATTTGACAAATGAAAGACATATTTGTCATAATGCGTCATATTTCCACGCATACAACTTGTGCGTCATAATTTTTGACGCACAGGAGTGCAGATAATGCTGAGTCAAAAAAATATCTTAAAAATAGATATAATACTATCCAGCATTACATGGCCACCATTTTGTTTTCCATAATGCGTCATATTTCCCCGCATACAGCTTTTGCGTCATAATTTTTGACGCACAGGAGTGCAGATAATGCTGAGTCAAAATTATTTTTCATATTTAGATATCATTATTGCTAGCGGCTTAATTTTCAACTATAGAACTGTAAAATAAGCCTCAAACAAATATAATGAACCAATGATGAAAAAAAAATTGACTCTGCATTATGTGCACTCCTATGCATCAAAAAATATAACGCACAAGCTGTATGCGTGAAAAAATTACGCATAGCGGAAAAAAAACGGCGGCCATTTTATGCAGGATGTGATGTAATAGGATATCCTGTTTACAGAAGCTGTACAGTGGGTGTACTTTCACTTTCACTTTGCAGTCTCAGATTATTCTAGACTGTGTGGCTGTGTGGAAAGTGTTGTCCTGTGTATTAGTGCTTTTGTGTCCAGTGTACCTTCACAATTGTGCTTTTGTCATCATTGTCTTGTTGTTGAATACTGTCTGAGTCTGTGTTGTATTAATTTTGTCAAGTCCAGTGTTTCATTTATTGTCTGTGTGAGTCTGTTGTAGATACTGTAATATAGGGGTTAGTTGGGCTCTTCTTCTTAAGTTTTCTTTGTTTTTCACCACTCTACCTTTCCCCATTTCCCCCTTTTCCTTTTTCTCCAACTTTTTCCCCTTTGTCAGTGCTGACATGTCTGGTAGGCCACGGCTTGCCAGGATGGGTGAGGAAGAATTGGGTGGATTTATATGGCTTGTTTGCCATTTCCTCCCACTCATGCTGGAGGCTGGGGGTAGGGTGATACAGGGGTATCACATGGAGGCCCGTAAAGTCCGGTGGGGGAAGGTGCGCCATCACTTGGTCCGTGTATATGGTAGCCTAAGGAATGAACATCAACTGAAGCACGGCTGGGCTGATCTGATATCCAGGGAGCAAGATCTGCTGGACCACCTGGGAATCAGGATTGATGGCCATGTTGGTGAGTACACATCAATTACATGTGCACAATTTACAGCTGTGTGGCTACATGTGATGATTGTTACCCAATCTGCCAGAAAAGTAGCTGACTGTGTGTAATGCTAGGGAAACCTACTGGGTAATTGTTGCACAATGTGAAGGAAGACAAATGCTAGCAGTCAGGTAGCTCATGTTTTCTACACATACCGGTTGCCTGTAGCAGTATGTAATGTAGTGCTGCCTTTTTGTCAGACAAGCAACACGTTAATGACTCAATTAGAACTCTACAGGTCACAATAGCCAGTGAAAAATGGATGTTTAAACATCATACCTACATATGTAGACGCCATAGCTAGACTGACATTTGTAAACCCAACATGCTGCAAAAAATGAGTGCTGCCTTCACGTCAATTGAAGTTAGCAATGTTGTCCACACATATGTCACATGTGTGTCTGGTTGGTGTGTAGGGAAAATGACCACATAGGCTGTTTGAGTTTGAGAGGTCATGCAGTCCTCAAGTAACCAGCTTTTGGATGTCTCTCTTGGATGCACATGTTGAGATGAATGCACCCCTATATTGTTGGGGCATACTAATGGAGGTGCATCTTTGACACCACATGACTGTCCAGGCCACTGCATGTGTGTAGTAGGGTGTGTAACTGTAGCAGGACACTCATCCAATGTAAATGTTGCTCAAGAATAATTCCATGCAGTATGAGCATGTGTGAAACTGTTTCATTACTCATGTCATATTCTCACATTGTCTTTGTAATTGCAATTGTTTGTCAGTGCACGGATTCTGAGTATATTCTTGCTTCCATGCTTTACAGGTGAACCTGCACCGTACACTGTGGGAGAGGTGGCTCATTTTGTGGACCCCGACACCTACAGTGAGTGTTGCATGTGTGCTATTTTTAATGTTTGCTGGTGATGCATGATGGACTACTGTGTGTTAAACAGAATTCAAGGTTTGATGCGCTGCCCATTCATTAGTATTGTTCCATTAGTGGGATTTCAATTATCAATTCATTTTGAGTAGACCTATGCTTATCCATTTCTCAGATTTTGGATCTGTAGGCCATTCCAGTAGGGCCCGCTATGGGGAATGGGGTGAGTCATGTGGAATACACTGGTTAATATAAGAGTTGCTCTGGGACTTGTCTCGGACTGAGTCTGCATTTCAGACTGACATTCTCCCAGATAGCTTCTGCAAAAGGCTTGTCTGAACTATGCTGCTTCTCTAGTTAACGATGGACTGAGTACACTGTAGGTTGGATCTTCCGGGGGCATGTACTTCCACAAGTTGAACTAGAAGTGTGTGGGACTAGAGTGCAATGGCCTAGGTGTACATTCTACTCATGATCATGGGTGTTCTTGCTCCTCTGTGTGTGTAGTAAAATATGCCTCACTGGTAATATGTGATGTTGGCCTAAGTCAGTACATTTTGACATTTGTGGACCTTGGATAGGACAAGGTTTAGCTGACTCCAATTTGTTGCTAGGCCTTCACTGGTGTTGTGTGTGTGGAGGCAAAAACTTGTTGAGCTTTCTATGCACTCCTGGGTGTGCATTGATTATGGGATTGTTGGTTGTTCTTCCCACCCCACCCTCAAAGACTGCCATGTGTTTGGGAATAGGGTACCTAGGACTGTAGCAACCAGTATGTTACACATACTTGTGACCATTTGCAACTTTGTTTTGAACCTAGTGTACACACTCGGTTATGGCACATGAGTTCTATACTAGCAAAAACAATTACAAATGGCAGATATTGAGGTTTGTGATTGTTATCACATAGACTGACATATGTAGTCAAGGCAATAGGCGGAGGAGGTGCAGCCAAAATGTCAGCTGCATTAGCAATTATTTTGATGAGAAGTTTAGGCTGATGTCACCCATCATGTATAGACATGTACAGTATATGCTAGGTGTGAGATGCCCTTTTGTATGCAGGCTTCCCATGTACTTCCTCTGAGACTTTCAATGATCTATGTGGTGAAATTAGCTGTTACAACTACAGTAAAAGTAATTTCCAATGGACCCATTGTGCTATTCCACCCAATGCATTTCCTATGGTACATAGTTGCCCTTTCTCTTCACAGCTGCAAACATGAGTGCCGCACAGAGGCATGATTTTGAAAGGCGGGCCATGAGATACCGGCACATCCTGCAGGTGCAGTCGGGGTTCCGACGGATGGCCCGAAAATACCAGGCAGATCGGGCCTCCGGAGCATGGTGGGCCTCACGACAGGGTGGCCCAACGTTGCCCACTACAGCCACCACCACCACATTCACCAGTTCTCCCCAAGTGGCTCCAGCAACGGCGGGGACAGTTGTCCCTGCCTCTGCAGCATGACCTGGACCCAGCAATTTCAGAGCTACAGGACAGTCCAGTGGGCTACAAACAACTCCCACACCGAGCACCTCTGCCAGCACACAGACAGCAGCAGCACCTCCAATTGACCCTGCGGCATTCCAGGCTTTAGACCGGAAAATTGACAAGTTCATTCGGAAGGTGGACAAGCTGAGCCAGGATGTGGCGTACATTAAGAAGCGGGTCAGGTCCATCAGGTGACCCTACGGAGGGCCAACCTCTAGGACTTATTTGGTTCATTTAACTTTATCCCTCCCCTCTCTCCTCTTTCCTTTTTATCATGATAGGTGGGTTTTGGGGATTAGTGTTAGGTTAGTATAGGTTGTTAGCTTAGTTAGTGTTAGGGAGGAGGGTGGGGGTCCTCATTCTTTCTACTTTTCATTTTTGAGTGTGTTTGGTCAATGTTGGGATTCCTGTCTGTTTAGAAAAAAATATATATATATATAAAAAAATACAAAAAATATATGATTGTTTAGGATAGTATAGTATGTGTGTAGGTTAGTATGTGTTGTCCTGCATGTGTCCTGTCTCATAATGGTGGGTGGGGGGGTTGATGTTTAGATCGATTCGTTATATGTGTAGAGTAAGTTTAGATTAGGTTAGTTAGGGACAGTTGTGGGTAAGGAGTAGTCAGGTTAGATTAGTGTAGGTATGACTTTTCCCTTAGTTGCCTCTGGTGTGAATACATAGGAATAAATATATAGTTAACCCTTTGCATTATGTGTTAACTGCTACTTGATCATGGCCTTGACATCAGTGTAGGTGATTGTTTTTCTATGACATTTGTGTCCTATGCTACACACCGAAGAAAATAGAGGTTTAAAATGGCAGCTACACCTGTGCTAACTTGGTAAGTATCCACCATTTGATAGAACCACCATTTGTACTTTACATGGATCACCAAGGAATTGTGTTGATGAGTATGTTTTCTACATCACAAAGTGTGCTTCCAGACTTGGTATTGTGGGTAATTTATTAGGTCGGACTGCAGTGTGATGTTCAGTGACATCTTTGTAGATGAGGTGTTGTTAAGACTCTTGTCTTGTCTTCATTGCTGACATAGATCATGTGTGCAAAAATTCAGCATTACTTCCCTTCATGGAAGTATACTCAGAAAGGGTGATTGATGCTGTGTTTAGTTGTGTTTGCTTAGATTATACTGCATAATTTCATGTTTTAGTATTGCATGGTGCCCACATTTATCAGCCACCTTTAGTTGACTTTGATTGCTATTGATGGAGCATTTTTCTGTCCAACACAGCATGATTGTGTGTGGTTTCTCCCTTCATCAGTTATTCTCCTCAGGATGGTCAGGCTATGATGCAATCCTGGCCACTGCACAGATGTTTCAGACTTCATGATGTCAGGACAGTTGTATTGACAAGCTACATGGTTGTCACACAGGCACTTTAGAGTTATCTACTGCACAGTTGATGTGTCAAATAACACAGAGACATATTAGTTGGGCAAGTGCTATTTATTGATAGGTGCTGTAGTGCAAAATGTACATTGTCCATGTTTGCTGAGTCTGTTCTAGTGCATTCTTACATGGTGATCCTACAGAAGGGGTGTGGATGATGCTCCTGACATGCTGGGGTGATGTTACAGACAGTGCAGAGGGACAGGATTTGCCGATTAGTAGGAGAGAGACATTCACTGGCAATGCTGACAAGTCATACAGTGGTTAGCAGAACAGTCATTGAGTATAGTTGTAGTGAGACTGGCAATTGACAAAACGTAGGACCTTGGTCAAAGTAGGCCATGGTGCAGGGACTAGTGCTTCCGGGTACTCTTCCGTGTGAATGTGATCTGTTCCATGTCTTCTTCTGATATGTGTGTTGCCTGCTTTGTCCTTGTTGTTGTTGGTTGTGAAGGGGCAACACACACCTCAGTGTTAGAAGACGTGGAGTCAGACATCCCGGTGGCTGCTCCCTGTGAAGTTCTTAAGGGCAGTACTGCAGCAAGGAGGGCCTGCTGGTTTTTGAGAATAGCAGCTACATCACGATGGTAGGCAGCCAGGTCGGCCCTGATGGAGTCATGATTGCATTCGTGCATGCAGTGGAAAGTTTGGGGTGCGAGGTGTTGTGGCAACTCCCTTACTGCAGTGGTGAATTCCTTTATAGTTTCTTGTAGTCCTTGCAGTATGGATGTTAGGGCTTGCATAGCTGCTGCCTGATCTGCAGATGACATCATGCACGAGCGCACCCCCTCAAGGCTGGCTGCCATTTTTGCATCCCCACCCGCACCTCCTTGGCCAGCTCCCGCTGTACTCCAACTACAGTTCTTTCAAAGCTGGTGCCAGTGTCGTCAGAGTCCTCAGCTGTATTGGAGCTGGCAGGTCTTGCAATTGGGGTGGTGGGTGGTTCTTCTGTGATTGCTGCTTGTTCTGTGCTCCTCCTTGTGACTGAAGGTGGGGTCTGGAGGGTTTCAAGGACCTTTTGGATGGTCTCCTGGGTAATGTTTATGGGCTCGTCATCCATGTCATCAGGGAAATCAGGGACAGGCATATTGGCAGGAGATCCATGTTCCTCTGCAATGAAACAGGGTACAATTAGTGTGTCTGTGTTGTGACAATTTTTACGTAACATGCCAGCCTTTTGATGAATTCACTTTGTGATCTTGTTTGGTATTGGTATCTGCTGTCCTTCATATGGGCATTGTTATAGGCCTATGGCCCACCTGTGTGTCACATGTATGATGTGGAGTTATCTGACTTGCCTGCCTAATCGCCTCTAGGTGTTGCTTTGTACCAAATAGGGAATAGCCATCTTTTTTGTCCTACTCGACCCTCCGTGTATATCTATTCTTATGGTGAGACCTTTCACTGGCTGTGGGTGTTGTGATTGCCCTGGCAGCACACCTGCCTCTCAGGACCTGCCCCAATCCCTGACTGTTCACATTGACTTAATTGTAATTGACATGTGGCATATCCTATGCATGGCAATGTTATGATGTGATAAGGATGTAGACATTGTTAATGTGTCCAGCTGATGTTGGGTAATGTGTGTTTAATTGGATTGCCCTGTTTATCGTATCAATGTCCTATATGGTCCTCTGACTGTGCAGGTGTATTTCAGTGAGCAGTTGCATGTGTCCCCTCCTCAATGCTGTTGTCTGAGTAGTATGACCTTTGTGATGTTGCCTTGTTAGCCTGGCACATGAAGGACCCTGACATATGCAGCATGTGTGTATCCTTAGTGCTGTGTGGCTCCTCTTGCTGTTTACTTTGGCTTCTGTATGTGACAACTACGGGCATTGACATATGAGTGTACTGGGGCCTTTGTCTTGTTTCAGGAGATTGTTGCAGATGTCATCCTCACCCCCTAATTTAGGTATGTATGTTCCATGGGGAGGTTACTGCCATTGGCTACTTGAGCTGCACAGAGATCAGAGGTGTTAGTGTCAACTGTTGTCGCAGTTACATTGCAGTTGTTGTTTTGGCTACTGGATTACTGATAGGGCCCTAGTTGATGTAGGAGATATTTTGGCTGACGAGTGCCAGGATGTAAGTTTGACGTAGTGGCCTTCCCTCCTGTCGAGGCTTTCCCTTAGCTCCATTGTTGTCATGACAGGATGCCCCCATGGGACTGTTGTTGGTGTTGTGTAATGTTGTGCCCCAGCTTCAGTATGTGCAGGGTATGCCCACCTGCAGTGCCCCTTTACCCACGCCACTCCATGAATATGCTGACTTACATGCAATGTGTAGTGGTATTTCCTCCCCTGCTTACAGTCCACATTATTGTATTTTAATTCCCCATGCGACTTACCCTGCATGTGCGTTGTATCGTGGTAGTCTGCGCTGTCCTATCCTTGAATCCCTGTGACGATCTCCTCAGGGATGACGGCTGCGACCATCTCCTCCATGTGGTCCAGCGCCTCCTGGTGTGCTGGACTCCCCCCTCCAGTCTGCAGTGCTGCCTTCCTGTTCCTGGCCATTTTTTCTTTTGTCCTACATTTGCAGTCAAGCCAGCGTTTCTTACACTCGGTGACTGTTCTGCGTACTTCAGCCACACTGTTGATCTTGTCAACAATTTGTTGCCATATGGCCTCTCTCCTACTGATTGGTAACTTAGAGGTGATGAACAGTTGGTGCTGGTGTTCTGTCACCTCTTTAACCATGATTTCCTGCTCCTCTGCACTGAAGCGACACTTTCTTTTTTTTCTATATATGTCCTGGTTCCTGTATGGATCATCCTGGCTGGTTCCTGTTCTGCTGTCATCTTCCTGGGGTCTGTAGTGGCATCTGGGATCCATTTTGGCTCTCCTCTGCTGAAAGGGCAGTGTTTGCGGGTATTTTTGACGCTATTGCGTCAAAAAAACGACGCTTTCCGGGTTGCGCTGTCGTAAATCGACCCACAGTCATTTACGTCGCGTTAACGTTGTTTTCCTTTACGACTTGACGCCGCGATATGCGTCAAAAAATATGACTCCCACCTGTTGGTTGCGCCGCCGTGCGTCAAAGTATAAATTTGACGCCCACACGGCGCATCGAAATGGCGTTAGCCGGCGGTAAAAGTTTTGACGCAAAACTGCGGCAGGGCAGCTTTGCGTCAAAAAGAATAAATATGGCCCTTAGTCTGATAAAAAGGCCTCGTTAAAAGCCATTTTTAGGGAAGTCTCAAAATAGGTGTTTTGTTGTCCCACCAGTAAATTCTGCACGCTAATGGTGTCTGATTTTACCCGTAGCAACAAACAGCACATCGCCCTCCACTGCGCTCCTAATTGGGTCCATAATGGACCTGACCAACGCTGGCCTAAAATGACCTCGTGTGAAGATAATGTTAATCTCTGCATCAACACAATATGCATTCCGGTAATCACCATTTCCGTAGCCTTCAGCACCAGCTAATGCATTCCCTTGAAGTGAGTCCAAGCTGACATTTGCAGAAATATAAATCCTGTACACGGGCTGTTGTAAATTTATTACAAACTGGCTGCGGATGGAAGATCAAATCCCAGCAGCGCAAACAGGAGGCTTTCATCCCTATCACAGAATCAATTTGGCACGCAACTATTAAGAACGACAGTAATTCGTTTGGGACACTTATTTTGCATGCATCGTGGGCAGCTGTGTAGCCGGTAACGTGAATATGGAAGCATTTATACGTGTTGACTTCCGTTTCATGTTCAGAACCTGTGCATGCGTGGTCTCTCGCTTGTTTCATGTCCGTGCAGCCTAACATTGCAATTTCTTGCATTTTTTAAGCTTTCGATGCTTTTGTTTAGGGACGTGTGAAGGCAGTTTTTCAGATGCTGCATCGCAATTATTCAAATCTGTGCTTAATGATATAGGAACAGCCGGAAATTGCTCTAAAATGGCTCTTTTAGCGTTACTTTCTAAGCTCCACCCATTTCTAAAAAAATGATAAAACAATGATTCGAAACTAATTGACCAATACATGCAGGAAGAAATAATGAACTCACAAATTCTGTCACCTTAAACAGTAAATGAGTGAAGTCCCAGCACTATAAAGAGAATTCAGCAGCGCCTGCTGAAATGGATAATTTCAAATAAGAATCGATAGTAAAAAGCCTAGAAGATTACATGTGAGAGAATTAAGAGCAGGAAGATAGAGAGTAAAAACTAGACTTTGACAGTGAGAGAGGTCGAGTGAGAACGGCTGCTGGAGAAGATACATTTGTGAAGGTGAGAGGCAAGAGTGTCGTCACCATTTTTTCAGATGATAATTTGATATACTCTTCCTTCTTGGTTTTTTAAGACAGTCATGATTGAGGCCTTCCTGTCATAGAGGCGACATACCCCCACCCCAGTTAATATTCGTTGAAAGCTCTCTTTGGCTTTTACAACTAATCTTGTGTGGGGTACTCCAGAAACTCTAACATCACAGGAACTACAGTAAATTAAGAGAGCTTCCACTGAGAAATACATAGGTAACCCGGCAGAAGTGTTTATTAGCCAATGTGGTATTTAGAGGACAAGGATGCTTTGGAGCTCGAGGAGTGATAATCCTTTATGTACTATGGCCCGCATCAATTATAGGCCAACGCCTGAAATATCAAAGGGATTTACCCATTCTGAGTTCATGGGGCAATGCGTAGATACATAAGATTGCTGTGTGGGCCTGTCATCTCTTGAAATTGGTTATCTGCTGCACAACATTCCCATAGAGATTAGCGTGTGCATGATTGTATGTGAAGTATTGTGTGGGTATGTATAACTGTTAGCATGTCTGACTGTAATAAGTAAATTTTCAATGGGAAGCAAATAGGTCGATGAATCTTTTGACTCAAAATTAAGATGTTCTTACCATAGATCCAGTACATAATAATCAATATACAATAATCATTAGCAATCAGCAAAATCAATAATCAGTGGAGACAGTAATTGTCACACACCATGACCTTTCAGTCATGAATAACCACAACTTTAGAAGTTTAGAATGTTTTTCCCTATATTAGCAATGCTAAGGTCATGTAGATTAATCTCAACATCAAACGAAACACATCCAGGAACAATACTGGTTGTCCAAAGTGGCGGAAGACACATAGGGGGTCATTCTGACCCTGGCGGCCGCCACGGACCACGGGAGCACCACCAACAGGCTGGCGGTGCTCCCACGAGCATTCTGACCGCGGTGGTTCAGCCGCGGTCAGAAGCGGAAAGTCGGCGGTCTCCCGCCGACTTCCCGCTGCTCGGGGGAATCCTCCATGGCTGCGGAGCGTGCTCCGCAGCCATGGGGATTCTGACACCCCCTACCGCCAGGAACAGGATGGCGGTAGGGGGTGCCGCGGGGCCCCTGGGGGCCCCTGCAGTGCCCATGCCAATGGCATGGGCACTGCAGGGGCCCCCATAAGAGGGCCCCACTGTGTATTTCAGTGTCTGCAATGCTGACACTGAAATACGCGACGGGTGCAAACTGCACCCGTCGCACCCCTGCAACTACGCCGGCTCAATTCTGAGCCGGCGTCCTCGTTGCAGGGGCATTTCCTCTGGGCCGGCGGGCGCTCTTTTGGAGAGCGCCCGCCGGCCCAGAGGAAATGTCTGAATGGCCGCCGCGGTCTTATGACCGCGGTGCGGTCATTTGGCGGCTCCCTCCAGGCGGGCGGCGCCCGCCGCCCGCCGGGCTCAGAATGAGCCCCATAATTTAATCAAAGCTTGAACTACAACACATTCTAAGGTTATGATGCAAATCAATGGCAAAGTCAACTGCGTCAATGAAATGAAGTACATGAAGTTTATCAGTGAAATTCATCAAACATTAGTCCCTGTTTCCATAATTCATTAGTGAGGATCCTTAACTAACATCAAATTAGCATCAGCATTTGGGCCTCATGCAAACAACTCAGTAACAAATTTGGAAAAACATCTAACTGTGGCTCTATCAAAACAGCACTGTTGGTAACTAGAAAGAAAAAGCAAATATGCATAATAATCACAATTTGGATATACCTATCCTCAGGGTGGATCAGCAAAGCAGAATCAGTCTTCATCCTCAGGACATCAGTTGATCAGCAAGGCATCAGGATTCAGCATCAGAATTTAAAAAGGGCAGAGTCTATTAAGCATTAAAGTTAAGCATGTCTTTTGTCAAGACGCATAAGAAAATGGTAACCTCTCGGTCAGGAAAAATGAGCAATAATGCCTGTCTTCTCTCAGAATGACTCTCTTTTCCCTGTGCAGTGTCGTTAAGTCAGTTACCTAAACTACCCCCAAACCCCTATTGGTCAGTTAATCGTATGTTCACACTCAATCCAATAAAACTAAAATCCCAAATCTATGAATTCTAATATTTCTCCGTTCACACGCTGTTGATTGGTTTGTCTTGCGATGATCTCATGATCCGGCTTGTCAGGTAACAATATTGTTGCAGCTTCTACTCTAGTCAGTATCTTTACTGTTCTTGAAAACAAGATTTAGCAAAGGGAAGAAAGATATAGGAAACAGCGCTCACAGTCTATCACCAAATAAACTTAGTAAATCCTTATAAGTACATGGTGCTCCTGGCAGGAGGATCTTCCTCCCTCCTCCAATGTTTCCAAAGGAAACCAAGCATCGACATAGCAGGTGTCAGGGCACTCATGAATTAAGTTCAGTCCTCCATACGTGTCAAGACTTGATAAACCATCAATTATGAGTCGGACCGGGATGTTAGGCAAAAGTTCTGTTTAATCTTGAGATGCAAAATCCATTGGAAACCAATATTTATAATCCACCAACAGCCAACACGTGTTTTGTCCTATGAGAAAAATTGTTCTCAAAGACTTCATCAGGGCTGCAAAAAACATAAATGGTAACTTAATTAAATGGGACTCATCCCTCTCAGCATCTAATATCCTTAATCCCGTGACTTCTGTGAAAAATTCTTTATCATAGTATGTGACTTTGCGTGACACAAAGAAAATATTATAATCTTAGAATGTACAGAAGGTCACTATAATACAAGTCTATAATCTGTGACATAAAACATGCATGAGAGATACCATGTGAATTAGGGTTCGTTGGGAGGGTGACATCTAATATTATATAACAAAATGCAGACATGTAAGTAAACTCAGTAGTAGTAGGATAGTCATGGCACCTGCGTGAAACGTCCTCAAATAAGATATAAACCATAGGACAGAGAGAGCGTGTCCCAAGTAGTCAAATGAAAGAAATTACAATTAAGTTTAGAAAGAGCCATAAAGTTAACAGCTCCTCCTAATGCCAAAGTAGTAATAGGTGGTGAACATAAATTCACCCACAAAACTTCAGGCATACCTTAATGCATAGTTGCAGGGACTCAAAACGAAAATTTAGTAGGTTCTCCTGGAGTCCCCATTTCAAGTGAACTCTATCTAGATGTCTAAAATAGATAAAGAGGAAACCCAAATAAGCCCTGCTTGGAGCTAAATAAATAGTGAAATCAAAGTTGTTTATCCATAACCAAACACTACATACCTTATAAAATTAAATGTCAGAATTTTATGTCATCCTGCTCAGTATAGCGCGTATCCAGCTCACTGCAAGATAAGCAGTTACTGTGTAAAGGTTAATCCACTCTAAACTAAAGTTTAAGCTAAATGTTGCTCAGAGAAGTTAGTAGGCAGCCAAATTGCTCACCTCCAGCTCCAAGGAGCGGAGAAATGCGTCCCCGTTCTCCAAGCGGCGCTCCCATGCGTGAGAGTGTAAAGAAACTCTGGCAATCGAGGCGACCTCATTTTAAGTCGACCTCCACGCCGCTTAATAATTAAAATGAAAAGAGGACTTTCGCCCCCAACGCGGGCGCCATCTTGAGTGTAGAGAATTAAGTTGTAACAAGTTTCAGTAACCGGTCAATTGACTAACATAACAAATAGCGGAAAAACCCGTTTTGATACACTCGCTAAGTTAAGGCCTACAATTAGTAAAGCTAAAGCTTAATTCATAACCCTTAATATGACATATGACTACATTGGTCTAACCTATATTCAACATTTCATATTATTAAATCATTGATTAGTACATTCAATTAACATTGGTGGCCATTCTTCGTGATCACATTTTCAAATGCGTGCATTATTTTTCTACATTATTTTATTTGATACATAAACGTATTATTCAGAATACATAAACACTCATTAATAATACATCTGCGCTAGGGCAATACATAGATACCTAAGATTGCTGTATGGGCCTGTTATCTCTTGAAATTGGGTGTCTGCTGCACAACATTCCCATAGTGATTAATGTTGTGTGCGTGTTTGTCTGTGAAGTTTTGAGTGGGGATGTAAAACCCATAGGGGCAGATGTATGTAAAGTGGTGCTGCACCTAGTGCAGCACAATATTTCGTGCACAACTTAGTGCCTCCTAACACCACCATGTGTGCGCCATATTTAAAAGGTGGAGCACATTGGCGATAGTCAGGGGCACTAGTGTCATCATTTTTACACTAGTCTGGCGCTTTGCAGGATTAGTGTCAAAAGTGTTGAAGCTGCATGTGTCCTGTCTCATAATGGTGGGTGGGGGGGTTGATGTTTAGATCGATTCGTTATATGTGTAGAGTAAGTTTAGATTAGGTTAGTTAGGGACAGTTGTGGGTAAGGAGTAGTCAGGTTAGATTAGTGTAGGTATGACTTTTCCCTTAGTTGCCTCTGGTGTGAATACATAGGAATAAATATATAGTTAACCCTTTGCATTATGTGTTAACTGCTACTTGATCATGGCCTTGACAGGTGGAGCACATTGGCGATAGTCAGGGGCACTAGTGTCATCATTTTTACACTAGTCTGGCGCTTTGCAGGATTAGTGTCAAAAGTGTTGAAGCTAATTCTGCAAAGCACCCAGAGGCCCATTGAAAACAATGGATGCCTCCCTCCCTTTAACGTTTACTCTCAGCAGGTGTTAAAAATGCTGATAAAAATGTCACAAAGAAATCTCTTAGATTTCTTTGTACCATTTTTCCGCCCCCTTAGTGCCAGAACGTACCCCCTTGCATACATTATGCCTGGCGCAGACATAATGTGGTACAGCAAGGGGTTACAAAGAGGAACAATGCATGGCCTTTTTGCCTTCTATTCCCACATTAGCGTAAAAAAAAAAAATACACTAATGTGGCGTTGGAATGGCACTAGGCCCTAATGAATTTGGGCCATAGTGTGAGCACTGGACCAGAACCCCTAGCGTTCTAAAACACTGAAAGAGTGAGAAGGACTCAAACAGTGTCAGGGCCACAGTGGTCTGTAAATCTGTCCGTATAATGTGTTTATGTGCTTTTGAGCATAGTTTTGAAAGGGGAAAATCACAGAAATATTTACTTTTATTCTGTATGCCTACACAAGGAGCAAGGAATGAGTAGAGTTGAAAAAGTAAATACATACTTCAATAAGGTCATTTGTGTATGAAATTCGGTGTGGCCAAGAGGTCATTGAGAGTGCTATACTTCGTTCTGTTCTGCCCAATTGTAAGTTGTTTCCTCCCCACATGGCTGGAGTACTTACTCCAAGCAGGGGGTAAGAGCTGTAAAACAGGCAATGCAGATCATTTCGTGGCACAAAGCATCGAGTCACACCCTTTATAGCAGTGCAGTTTCTGTCCAAAGTTTGAGTTTGACAGCAGAGTATACCTTATCTATAGAATTCTAAAAATGTTTAAGTTGTTTGTGTATCCTAGAAGGCAACCAGACATGATATGTACGGGAAATATTAACAGGTGGCAAAGGGAAATATGTTGATTTGACTAATTATGTGATTCTATAATGGTAGTTATTTTTGACTTGCTCTATATTTATTTATTTTAATAATATATGGTGTTTCCTGTTCATGCAAGATACAATGATTCATTGATTGATAAAATCAAACACAAAATACATGCAAGAGAAGGTATAATAGGGTGAGAATAAAAAGTAGTGAGAAGTTAAGAAAATATGAGTGGGGAGAAAAGGGTAGCAAATGCAACAGACTATGAGAGAAAGAAAATCTGAGCTAGAGTTCCTGAGAGTAAAAGTGAAAGCATGCATGAGAAAGTATAATAGAATATGAGGAAGATGGTGAGCGAGGGTGTAAAAGCAATTTAGTGTGCAAGCATGTGAAGATGGAGATTGAATTTGTGCGACCAGACTGAAACTGCTCAAACTAAAATCACTGTTATGTGTAACGGTGAGAAAAAATATTTCAGAAAGCTGTTCCAGATTCAAGATCAGATCTGGTATAGTCTTTTAAAGGCTGAAGCTGCTGCAGGTTGTCATCAGGAAGTTTGGGTGAAGTAATATCTTAGCTGGCTTAGATTTGTACTGATTTGGCGAACTTTATATTTGAGTATGAAGAAAGTACTGTTGAATAATATTTTCTTATCACCACTTTAAAGAGAGTGAGAGAGAGAGATTCCTGTTTTAGAAATTAGGAGGGTCGTTTATATTTCCACAACTAAGCCCAAGAATGCAGAGGGTGCAAATCTTCACAAAACACTTACATGGTGTTTGTACTATAAGAAGGGGACAGATTTTGAGTTTTTTGGAAACGTAGATAGTCTTATACATGGAGGAACTTTTAAATGTCCTGGTGCAGGAATCTCTGTGTGTTGATAATCTGACAATGTAATTACATCTGCCATGCTGTCTCTCTGATGAAGATAAATCAGCTTTCAGGTACTCTACTGGAATAGACTTCTTAAAAATAAGGATTGACCACCTCCTCCACAAATCAGAACATTTTCAGAACTGCTAAACTCTAAACCACCTCTGAGACAGAGCCTATTATAGACATAGGGCCTGATTTACAGTTTGGTAGGAAAAGAAACATTATACAGATAGATGAAGTGCCAAATCCTCCATTCTCCTTTATTGGAGAATTTCTTATCAGAATTATATTTGCTAGACCACCATATGGAAGAAGCAAACCCACCAAAAGATTCTTCTCTGAAGCAGACATCTGTAGCAGTGGGGTATGGCACTTCCTGTACAAATTAGAGGATTACCCATTAGAGTCCAAATTAATGGGTTTGGGATATAGTGGGTTGGTAAGCAAAATATTCTGAGTCATAGGGGTGGTGGTAAACCTTACATCTGAGCATTGTTCAGCAGTAGGAAAAGCATTAACCTATTTGACTTTCCTTGATGAAAGTATGGGGTCATTCAATTGCAGAATCTTCTTCCAGTGCTGAAACCTTCAACAGAGGACTTAGCAAATTATTTAACAATAAATTCTGAAGTAGGTCCCATATCATGAGGAGCACTGACATTCTGTGCAAGAACTCTGCCATTGTTACATATGTATGAAGAAATCCAAATCTTTATTTGCAAGTATTTATTCCCAAGATACTGAAGCTGAAATCGAGTGTAGTTAGGTAGAGACTGAGAACTTTCATCCAAATTGCTACACTAAAATATTTCATTCATAAAGCATGTGCTCTCAAGGACTATTATTTGTTAAGGGAAAACATTTGATTGCAAAAGCATCATTTTGGCAGATGACTGAACTATCAACGAGATCTAAAATCATATTCTTCACTATTTGTGTAAAAGACGTGATACTAAATTAACATTCTGAATCAATAAATCACAGAATAAGCAGTGGTAAATTTTTCTAAAACAATTTGATTTTTAAGTCTTGTAAAATTTCCAGAAAAACCACATCCCATCATAATACATTTTGCTGGCATCTCTGGATGGGACTGCTGGAAAGCTGGCAAGCACCCACAACCATGTTTGTGGGTACTCGCCAATGAAGTGAACGTTATTTTCCTCCCTGGAAATGCATGTAGTTTTACTCCCGGCAAAGGCAAGATTAATTATTGAAAGAGGAAATTTGTATGAAATACCTTATAAATGAATCAAGATGGTTGTATGATGGAACCACGCATGTGGCACCCACGCAGGCCTGAAATACCGCATTGTTTCCACGCATGCCTTTACCACACATGGCTTTACAACGATTTTATATTGTAAAGGCATGCCTACTAAAGGCATATGTGGAAACGGCATGCGTGGTTGTCGCATGTCACCCCTCACCCTAAAAACAGGAGTACCCCGACCCCCTACGCTTAAAAATGACCTTGATACCCCTACACACCCGGAGCCCTAAAACCAACCCCCACCCCAAAAATAAAACAACCCAACCCCTAAAAACAAAACAAAATGACCCACCCCGCCCCTAAAAAACGGAAGAACCCCGACCCCAATCTTTAAAAACTACCCCAATACCCCCACCCCCAAAAATAAAACTACTCAACCCGTAAAAACAAAATTACCCTGCCCCCACCCCTGCCCCTAACACCCGACACCCCGCTTGCCCTGAATACAAATTACTCCAACCTCCCACCCCCACTCCTAAAAATCTGACCCCCCACCCTAAATACAAATTACCCCTAACCCCACCCCTAAAAACCCCACCCTAAATAGAAAGTTACCCGACCCGCCCTACCCACACTCCTAATAACCTGACCCCCCACCTGCCCTGTATACAAAATTACCCCAAGTCCCCCACCCCCACCCCTAATAACCCAGCCCCACCTGCTGTAAATACAAAATTACCCAAAAACCCACCCTCACCCACCCTAAAGACATAATTACCCCAATCCCCCCAAATACAAAATTACCCTGACCCCCACCCCGCCTCTAAAAGCCCGATCCTCCCCCACCCTAAATACAAAATTACCCCGACCCCTGCCCCTAAAAGCCCAAGCTCCACCCCTAAACCTAAAACTACCCCTACCCCCACCTCCACCCTAAAAACCATAGTACTGAACCCCCACCCCGCCCCTTACAAAAAAAAATAACCTAATCACCTTGACCCTTTCATCCCTGCCCCACCCCTAAAAACTACCACCAACTCTGCCCTAGACCCACTTACCTGACCACAAACTCTCCTGATAGATCTCCCTTTTACTCTGCCTTGACCACGCATGTGCGTTGTTCACCACATGTGTGGTTAAGTCAGAGAAAAAGGCCTGCGTTGTTCAGGCAAGCGATGTTCCACTTGCGTGAACAACGCAGGTGTGGTTCCGGACGCGTTGTTCCAGATCTTTCCCAATGGAGATGCAAGAAATTAGGATTTTCTATGTGAGCAATTAATTTACAACCTGAAAAAAATAGATGTTAATGTTCAAATGCGCTTTTTTGTTGCATTTCCACAAGCACAATTGTACAGCTGGTCCTAATGCTACATGCTGAAATATTAAGGAGATTCCGCAACTCCCACTAATATTAAGGACTTATCATGGCACTTGATGAAAATGTAAAACAATTTTCCAAATACAAAAGAAACTCTTTTGCAGTAAATATTAATCTTTCCAGACATCTTCACTTGTGACCTGTTATAGAAGTTAAAGTTTATTTCTTTTGAGTACATTTGATATTATATAATGAAACTTGTCCTCAGAGCCTACATATATGAGGGTTAGAGGAATGTAAGCATTGTGTCCATTGTATTGCACCTCCGTCATCAGGTCTGAGAACACATAACTTTGACTGTGCCATTATGTTTTGTAAAAGTGACATAAAATGTAACCAGCAACATATGTAATGTGTGCCTTAATTACTGATATTAACTGCACACTAAAATCATACTGTTAAAGGTGCTTTCACAAGCAGAAACGTAGACATTTTATATGCATGTTTTCATAATGAAATTAATCGATTAAAATATAGTACATGTATCCATTGATAGTCAATTTATTTGGATTATGGTATTACAATCAAAAGTTATGTTATCAAAGTTATTCAGCAGTTATTATAATTGTGAGGAGGATTGTACATATAATTATGCATTTCAAATGTGTATTTAATCGTTTGTTATGTTGACTCACAAGTAAACGCATGAAATGTTTTTCTATGCTTAGCTTTCAATATGGAGTTTTGCTCTGGTTTGTTAGAATGAGGTCTTTGGTTGGCAGTCAGGTTACCCCCTGTGCAAGCAAGGACCCTCACTCTAGTCAGGGTAAAGGAGAATCACACTCTCACCCCTTTGGTAGCTTGTCACAAGCAGGCAGGCTTAACTTCAGAAGCAATATGTAAAGTATTTGTTCCAACACACACAGTAACTCAATGAAAACACTACAAAATGACACAGCACAGGTTTAGAAAAATAGGTAATATTTATCTAAACAAAACAAGGTAAAAACAACAAACATCCAACATACACAAGTCAAGCTATGAATTTTCAAAAGAATAACAGTCTTAATCCTTAGAAAACAGTGAGAATACTGTTATTTCACAAAAGTACCTGGGTAGCATCAAAATAAAGCCGAACGGGCAAGTGTGCATCAAAAAGGCCAGAGATGCATTGATTTCTCACTTGCAAGCCTTACTGTGCATCGTTCCTCCTCTAGTGAGGTCGGCGTGCATAATTTCTTCTCTCCCGCAAGAGAGCGATGCATTGATCCAGACAGACACTGCTAGTCTGGGCGTGCTTTGTGTTGATTTTCCACACCCTGCGATGCTGCATTTTAAAAACCGGTTGCACAGTATCACAAAACAGCACTGTGTGGAGTTTGCATCAATATCAGCCCCCGTTTGCTGGTGTTGCACATCTTTTCTCCAGCCACATTGTGTTGATCTTTCAGCTGAGATGAAGGTGGAGTATTGATTTCAGCTGCGAAGCCGGCGGTGTAGTTTCTTCTCTCCCACAAGAGAGCAATGCATTGATCCGCAGAGGCACCTCGGGTCCGGGCAGGCTTTGCCTTGATTTTCCATGCCCAGTGACGCTGCGTTAAAAATCCAGTGGCACAGTATCACAAAACCATGCTGCGTGGGGTTTGCATCATTATCAGCTTCCATTTGCGGGCATGGCATGTCGTTTCTCCAGCCACGTTGCGTTGATCTTACAGCCAAGATGTAGGTGGAGCGCTGATTTCAGCCACCAAGCCGGCGATGCGTTGTTTTTTCACTCCCACAAGAGAGCGATGCGTCAATCCGCACAGGCACCTCAGGTCAGGGCAGGCTTTGCCTTGATTTTCCACACCCATTGATGCTTCACAAAGCCAGCGGTGCATCGTCAATCAGCCGTCTCACAGAAGGTGCGTAGAAAATTTCTCCAAACGGCAGTCTGGGTGTGAATTTTCAGTTCTTGTCTACCAAGTTCACCTTTCAAAGGCCCGGAAACTGGATAAGGCACCACTTGGCAGGGCAGGAATCTCAGCAGAGAGTTCAGGTGCTGGCAAGGGAAGTCTTTTTTAGCCCTCAGACCTCAACAACAGGAGGCAAGCTCAGTTCAAGCCCTTGGAGATTCTTCTCAAACAGGAATGCACAGCAAAGCCCAGTCTTTGTCCTCTTTCACAGGCAGAAGCAGCAACTGCAGGATAGCCCAACAAAGCACAGTCACAGCTAGGGGAAGCACTTCTCCTCAGTTCTTCAGCTCTTCTCCTTGGCAGAGGTTCCTCTTATTTCCACAAGTGATCTAATTTTCAGGAGTTTTGGGTTCCCTTCTTATACCCTGTTCTGCCTTTGAAGTAGGCCTTCTTCAAAGAGAAGTCTCTGTTGGTTTCAAGATCCTGCCTTGCCCAGGCAAGGCCCCAGACACACACTAGGGGGTTGGAGACCACCTTGTGTGAGGGCAGGCACAGCCGGCTCATCTGGATATGCAGGCTACACCCCTGCTCCCTTTGTGTCACTGTCTAGAGAGAGGTGCAAACAGCCATGCTGTCAAACTGACCCAGACAGGGAATCCACAAACAGGCAGAGTCACAGAGTGGTTTAAGCAAGAACATTCCTGCCTTCTAAAAGTATCATTTTCAAACACACAATCTAAAAAACAACTTCACTAAAATATGTATTTTTAAATTGTGAGTTCAGAGACCCCAAACTCCACATGTCTATCTGGTCCCAAATGGAAACTGTGCTTTAATATTTAAAGGTAGCCCCCATGTTAACCTATGAGAGAGATATGCCTTGCAACAGTGAAAAACAAATTTGGCAGTATTTCACAGTTATGACATGTAAACCTCATAAGTACATGTCCTACCTTTTACATACACTGCATCCTGCTCATGGGGCTACCTATGGCCTACCTCAGGGGTGCCTTACGTGTATAAAAAGGGATGGTTTGTGCCTGGCAAGTGGGTACACTTGGCAAGTCGAATTGGCAGTTTGAAACTGCACAGACAGACACTGCAGTGGCAGGTATGAGCCATATTTACAGGGCTACTTATGTAGTTGGCACAACCAGTGTTGCAGGCCTACTAGTAGTATTTGATTTTAAGACCCTGGGCACCTCTAGTGCACTGTATTAAGGACTTACTAGTAAATCAAATATGCCAATCATGGAAAGCCAATTACATACATTTTACATATGAGCGCCTGCACTTTAGCACTGGATAGCAGTGGTAAATTGCCCAGAGTAACAAAAACAGCAAAAACGGAGTCCAGCACACATCAACAACCTGGGAAACAGAGGTAAAACGTTAGGGGAGACCTTGCCAAGGATGCCAAGTCTAACAGTGTTCTATTATTCTTTGCAGGTGCGTCTGCACAAGTCTACAGTTAATGAAAGCCATTTTTTGTACCTGAGATAAAAGGGGACAGGGGGATATGTTGGCAAGGACAAGGAACACTAACGAAAGAGGAAGATAACGCCCTTGTGTTTTCCTACACCTGGGGGATACCCAAGGTCATCCTGATATTTGGTTTGTGGAATAAAAGTCTAATGGAAGTTTCAAATTCCAAACTGCGCACAGAAGATGGAAAACTACCGGTGATGATGACATAGATTCTTGAAGATTCTACAAGGTCTAAAGTAGTGTTCTGTTGGTTAGGTGAGGTAGACCATTTTCAATCTTTAACTACAGCGGATTCCTTTGAGAACTATAGAGGTAAAGACCTCTCTATTCCTAGTTTGGCTGAGTGGCTTCCTGATACACACATCTCTCTTGCTGAGCTTCTACTGAGGTTTCTATACTGACACTTTATAAACTGTTACAATTTCCTGTATTATAGGAGAATGCTTACATTGTTCCCATAATTTAGTTAGGATGTTTAAATTCAATCAGCTTTCAGATGATTAGACCAGGGGATGGTAATCTGAATTCTGACCACCATATATTGTTCTTCATCCTTTGCATTGCTGCAACAGAAGTACTTGTATGTCTTGTACTTGTACAATTTAATGTTATTCAACGGCTTACATCACCTTTTATATAAGTCTGACCTTTGAATTTGAATTTCCACCTCTGAGATTTATTGTGTGACCAAATAAGTTGCAATGTCAATTGATTCTAAGATGTTGATTTGATTCTCCTTTCCCCGCTGAACTCCTAAAAATGTCTGTCAGAACTAGAGAAGCTAGAAGTTGGGCCAGATGCATTCTCAAGTGCATGTATTTGATATGAAACTGAATTAGTGTGTCATAGTATGTTAATAGCTGCAGGGCATCTCATGCAAAGACGTTATATTTTACAAAGAAATATAGTGTATATTGTCTCCTATTATGATAACCAATGCCAATGAAGCTTAACAACAACTTCATTACACCTGGACTAGTTTTGAAAATATTTGAGTGCTTTTGACATGATTTCACCTAGTAGGTTCATTAGTCCACTCATTTTAAGGGACAGTAAAGATATCAACATTTGCAAAACAGGCAGGGAGAATCACATGGAATATTATGCACAGAGTCACACTGCACAGAGCTTCGAACAGTGTGCAGACGGCTCTGTGCAAAGGCCATGACCTCTAACCATAGCCTTCCCCCAGCTCTCTAGATTCCACTATGCAGGGTTGGTCAGCGAAGTGCATCAGAATCTGACTACAGAGCATGGTGCTAGACCTTATTCTGTAATGAGCTCCACTGCCGATGGCCCGATTGGGACTATATTTGGCCAAGCAAAGTGGTCATTTGGTTCAAATATTAACCAAGGGCCCTCAGATGAAATGAACATTTGGATTCTTAGATTTTAGAGTGTTTTTTCACTTTTTAATATTAGGTTTGGCTTGATTGGCAACAGGTCTTCATGACACATATACATGTTGTAAACATAGAACCCAATTATGATTTGGATAGACTGTTACCAACAGGGGGATTTAAATCCATCACACTACAACTTTACCTGTGTCTCCGAGCTGAGAAGTCTTATGCTGTAAAACTCTGCATGTAATATTGCATTCTCAGAGAAACAGATCAAGAGACTTGTGATAAGATATGTGGGTTGCAGGCAGTTGCTGAACACGTCCTGTGTCTTTCTTCATACTTAAACACGGGGAAACAGAAAAGCTAACTTCAGCTGAAATAAAAGCATACATTGCCTTCCTGACACTTCCCATCCCCATAACTCCTACATGGCCAAATAAAAATGTCCCATAATATTAATCCTGCACCAAACAGGTCGCAAATGTATGTTGATCTTGAAACATTATTTTCCCAAAAAGGTTGAAAAACATGTGCAATTAAACTCATTGTTTCTGCATTCATGCTTTATTTCCATTTGGGGGGAAATAACTCATATTCCCTGTTAACTCACAGAGAAATGCATGTTACAGTAGTTAATTTCAGGTCAGTGCAAAGTTAACAGGGAATCTTAATAAGGGCCCCAGAGTGTTCCATGAAGTATTTCTCTCTCAGCATAATACTGTAGGCAGTTTTGTGTATCATTTTGCCTCCTAGGGAGTGTTTTAATCACAGTGAGTAAGACACTTGAGGTGTCCTACTTCCAAATTCATTTTTGGAGGTCAGTCTCATTTTATAATGTGTTTACCATCTAACAACATTCTATGAAAATGTTAAATTGTTTGGCATGTTTTCTGAAGCTACGTTCTTGAATAGTCATGAGTAAAAAGAGCCATCACGTTTCACTTCTTACCATAATTACTTAGTGGGCACTCAGCTTTATTCAGCATATCGAGTGGAAGATGTGGGTTTCCTGTGACAAGAGTCTCTCCACCAACTTTTGAATAGAGGCCTAGCCATATTAATCAAGATCATTAATAACATTGCATAACCAGTAACACAATTGGTACACCTATGCAAAATCTTTATATTACATTAAACGTTTGTATCTCAATTGTCAACCTTTATGTGTAGTTTTTACAATACAGGTTTATTCAAGAGCATCTGCTCTTTCTCCCCTTAGTTCAGGGTTAGACTGTTTGTAACATTTGAAAGTCATGTGACACAAAAAAATAACTGCAATTTCCTCTAGGTGTTTTGAAATAGTAGGGTCTGCCGCTCTGATTTAAATGGGGCGTGAATCCAGAATTATAAAGAACCACAGAACAAACAATTCCAGATGTTCTTAGCACTCTGGATCTGGTAAGAAAGCATCCCAGCTGAGTACTGGACCTCTACTTTTCAAGATGAGGATACAGAATGGTCATTTACTACAAATTACTACAATGCCTCTGTCACACATGTAAAGAAGGTTTCTGCTGCTCTTGTAACCAAGACACATGAGAAGGATACAAGTAAGGACCAATAACATGGCAAAGGTAGGCTGGTTCCTAAAGAACACACAGAAAATATGCAGTTGTTAATACAGATGGGGCTTTCGAGACAGCTTCAGCACACAGCATCTCAACTGCACAGAAAGAATATATTATTTGGCAGACCTTTCCAATAAGTTGCAAGGAGTGAAATGACTGCTAGATGCTCTGATCGGCTTCCTCAAAGCACCTGCACTGGGTGGTGAATCTGTACTTGGAAAACCGCTGCAGCAAGGCAGGCATGTCCAGAGAAAAGTCACACTGCAGCTCCTTCCGGAGGATCCTTAGCAGGGTCACACAAGTGTGAGATGATGTAGCTATTCAAAATGCTGATGGGGTGCTCCAGCTTCAATAGCAGTTTGGCATCAACCCATTGCCTAACTGTTGAAATCTGTTTTTCAAACTACCAGTTGAATCATGTTGCATAACGTTGTGCTTCCCACCTAGGGATCCCTTTGAAAAATAGTGGGATCCAGGCTGTGTTGTCCTTTTCTTTGGGCATTTTTCCTCCTCCATATTACCTACAGAATGTATGTAACTAATCTGAAAGATAGCTGCATCTGGGAGGATCACTTTTACTTGTTTATGTTTTTTAAATTTTTGTGGTCACTAACATAATCACAATCATACTAGAGATTCCAAGCATTATTAGTTATTAAAAAATAGAAGTCTGCTGAGACTCCTGCCCTGCCAAGTGGTGCCCTATCCAGTCCCTGAGCCCTTGAAAGGAGAAGTTGGCAGAACAAGGACTGCAACCAATGCACCGAACACCGTGCTGGGAAATTTTCGATGCACTATCTGCAATGTGGCTGACAAACTACATGTCACTCGCTTCGCCGCTGAAATTTTTGCTCCTCATGCATCGCAACTGAGAAATCGACGCATCACAGCTGGAGATATGACACAACACCCACGTGTGGCTGCTGATAATGATGCAAATCCCACCCAGCATGATGTTCTTACACCATGTGGCTGGATTTCTAATGCATCATCCCTGGGCGTCAAAGTCATTGTGAACCTGTCCGGATCCGAGGTTCCCTATCCAGAAATCCACGCATTACTCTCTTCAGAGGGAGGAAAATGATGCATCACTTACCCAACCGGAGAAGAAGTGATGCACGTCCTCACTTGCGAGTAAGGAATCGATGCATCGCTGACTCTACCGATGCATGCTCACCCATGCAGCTTTGTTTTAGATGCAAACCAGGTACTTTGTGTAAAATCAATGTTTCCATTGTTTTCAATGGAGTAAGACTCTTATTCTTTTGAAAGTTCATTTATTGATGTGTATGTTGGATTTTTGTTGTTTTGGTCTTGTTTGATTTAGATAAATATTGCCTATTTTTTTAAACTGGGGTGGTGTCCATTTTGTAGTGTTTTCACTGCATTACTCTTTGTGTTTGTAGAAATACTTTACACATTGCTTCTGGGTTAAGCCTTTCTCCTCATGCCAAGCTACCAAGGGGTTGAATGCTTCTTTTTTGCACTGACTAGAGTGAGGGTTCTTCTTGGACAGGGGGTAACCTGACTACGAACCAAGTACCCCATTTCTAACAGTAGGTTTTCTGAAATACTACCCCTAAGAAACATGTACATACCGACCTTTTGGCAGTTTGTAATATGCATTTTTCTCACAAATGAAATGCATGGGATGACAGGGATTTGTCCATTTAACATGAAATTTCAAACACTCCTAAAAAAAAACACCTGTCCACAATCACTAGTACCTACAAACCTATTGTCAGACCTTAATTCTGGCCTATATATATATATATATATATATATATATAGCTTCAGTACATGTTGTCAATCTAAATCAAAGCATCCTTGCACATCACTACCTGAAATATGGATAGCATCTCTCTGACAATCCCGTAAAAGTAGTCCCTTTGCTATTTTGATTTTCATTTGTTTCTCCTGTCATTCACTTGGTTAATGAATTTCACCACAGGTGTGAGAATGCAGGTTAAATTATTCTTGTGAACATAAGTAGTGTCAAATGTTAATGATGGATTGAAGAAACCTCTCACTGTGTCAATATTGCTTGTTTTAGTAATACCACACAAATGCTGGTTAATAGGCACAAAGGAAAAAATAAGGTCAGAGCTTAAATAGAAATATTGCACATACTCCTGGTTATACAGTCAGTTTAATATGAAACTACGACTAAAGCCATAAGTGAAGGGTAGACTATGATTGGTGATTCCTTTCTGCACTGATGAAGGGATCTATGTACATAAAAATCAACAATGCACATCCATGGTTTAAATGTATTCATGCAGTAATTAGTAGTATTTATTAGAAGACAAGTCTCACTTTCAGCTGTCCAAATTAAGCAATCTCTCATCCTTATACAACTGATCTTGTTTTGTATGTGTCTCCTCGTGCACTGGTGTGACAGTGCTCTCTAAATTGCCCTTAAGTGACACACTCAATTCAGCAATCACCAAGATACTCACAATCACACATACATTTGCTAAATCTAAACACACATACTTACATGTACTCTGTTTACCCGGATCTGGGTTCATGACTTATCTAGAATCAGATAACAAGACCAAATTCTAAATCAAAAAGCAAAGCCAAAATCAAAAATACTGTAAATTATTTTTGCACTTATTAAAACAATCCGTGATCTTGTAGAAATTTCATTAAGATACTACTAACAGGTTCTCAAAAAGTTCAAAAAGTCTTTAATAAATTACTGTTTGGCAATCACTGATTAACATTATCAGAAAATAATGTCACTGTTCTTCAACTAGTATGGCTATTTCAAAGTTGAACTCCAAGGCGATTTCAAGTACCAGAATATTCAGCTGAATTCGCACAGTCAAAACAAAAGACAACAAATTACTTCTCCCATTCATTTGCAGCAAATAAGTCCATTTGGGTATGGAGTACCAGCGGTGTAGCACCCTTTATCTGTTTCATCTCCTTGTTGCATTTTTTTAACTGTCACTTTCATCATACTCTTCAGCTACTTCAGCAATTGTTGGAAGCACATCTGCGGCTGGGTCTGGACTTTTTAAGTGTCACTGGTCTCCTCTCAATTCACTAAGACAGCAGGAGTCGACTAACTTGGACTAGACTCTCCTGTGCCTCCAACAGTCTATGATACATTCAGAATCTCACCAGTGTGTGCAGGCTCTGCAACAGCCTCATGTCCAGTCCCCATAGTTTGGCTAACCTGGACCCTTTCACTCACTGATTCAGCCCCTAGAAAAGCAGGCACTGCATCTTCAAAAGGACTTGTAACGTTGTGTGTATGGATCACATGAACCCAGTTTGGCAGACCAGCACACTTCACAGATGTTGTAGTTACTAGAACAATTTGAATCAGCCATTTCCAGTGTGGGGCTAAACAAGTCTTTCTAATGTGCGTCTTCACCAGAACTCAATCAACCAGACTCAAGCCATGACACTGTTCATCTGACTGTTGAGCCATTGCTTCTTCCACCTGATGAGACAAAGAGCAAACCACATCAGCTATCCCTTGCAATAATCCAGCACTAAGTCTTCTATCATGTTCACAAGAACATTTGCAGGCCTGGCTGGTAGCCTCATGGCTCGTTCCATGAGAATTTTGTGTGGGGACAATCCTGTCAGGAGTGCTACATATGCTCATCAGAACAAATAGTAATGCATCAGGCCATGTCAATATTGTAGATACACACACCTTCTCCCAACAAGACTTTAAAGTTCCATTCACCTGCTCAACTTATCCAGATGCCTCTGGTCTGTAACTACAGGGCAATCTTTGCTCAATTAGTAGTGCCACACAACAATTTTATGGTCTCATTGTTAAAATTAGATCCTTGGTCTGACTCTAAAGAGGGCGGAAATCTGAACTTTGGGGTTATCCCCCTTAAAAGCAGCTTTGCAAAAGTGAGACTATCATTCCTGCGAGTTTAATAGCGTTATATCCAATGTGAGAATACACACACTATCACCAACACATATTTCAGACCATTGCATGGAGGCTTCTCAATGTAATCAAGTTGCATTCTGCTAAAGGCCCATCTTGATCTACCTATGTGGCTAAGGGTAACCAGAGTGCGTTTCCCAACATTCATCTGCTGACATATTACACATCTGTGACACACTGCTTCTACAACTAGTCTGAATGTAGGGTGGTACCATGTCTGTTTGAATCTTCTGATCATAGTATGCCTGCCAAGGTGTACCTAACCATGATAATACCTCACTACTGATGGCAACAAAATGTTTGGCAACACTGCTTTACCTTCACTTGAAACCCAAATATTATCTTCATCTCTTTGAACACCACCTGGTCTATTCCAACCTCTGCGTTCCTTTTCAGTAACCACTTCCTGTAGTCTCTTAACCTCTTCCCAAGTGTCAATGGCTGTCATCAGGACATTTTGGTTTGTCTTGTTGGTGTTCCATCACTCCACTCCGTCTGCCAGGGCGGTAACATCTGCTGGATCGGGCCATCACAGTTAGACCCTCGGGATTATGATCCCGCTTACTGCCATGGTTTTCGTGGCATTCTTTCCACCACCAAAACCATGTCAGTAGGCACTAATAGTGCCAGGGAATTCCTTCACTGATACTGATAGGGGTCTCCCCACCCCCTTCCCTCTCCCCAGAGTACTCCCCCAACCTCCTCCTCCCCCTCCCAACCCACCACGACATACACGCACATTCACCCACCAATAGAAACACGCATTCACACACCCATAACCACATACTCCCAAGCATGCATACATTCATTTACAGCCACAGCAACACATTCTGACATACATACAAGCATACACGCATTCACAGCACACAACGTATACTCACACCAATTCATGCACACATGCATTCCACATGCCTCACACCCGCATGCACGCACACAAAAAACAATCCCACACACCCCCCCACACACACACAACACTCCCCTCCCCTGTCAGAGCACCCAACTGACCTGCTTGCATGGGGTCCTCCGGCAGGAAACGGGATGCAGTGCTGCTGCCAGTAGGTAGCCACTGCAATGGTATTTTGGAGGCTGTCGCCGTGGCAGTAGGTGCCATTTACCGCCTAGGACATAATGAGGGCCATAGTCACTAGAATTTGGTGTGCTGCACTTTTCACAATTGCAATTTTTACTGGTAATTGTAATGCTTTCAATAACTGTTCCAGATTGATGATCCTGAAGAGGTCATAGATTCTTTCTGGTACCATAACTGTCCAAAGTCATGAGCCACACCAAGCCCCTACTATCAGTAAAAATGGTCAGTTTGAGTTGTTCAGAAGTACAACATGCTCTAGTAAGTGCCACCAATACAGCTACTTGGGATAAAATAACTCCAGAAGCCATGAAGCTTATGTTACTCCTAAGACTGTGCAAACCACATAAAGAGCTCTCAGAGTTCCTTTATTACCTCTCAAACTAGAGTCACCAACAAACCTGACATAGCCATTTTGTCTAATGGGGTATCCTGAAAATCTGGTCTAGGTTTGGTGCATAGTTCAGACACAATCATGTTGTACTTCATCTTCATCATTAACATTTTCAACATTCAGAGGCAAGAGCGTTGCAGGGTTCAATGTGGTACTTCTTTTGATATTAACATTCAGTGAGTTAAGGATTGCTAACTCATAACAGGTCAAACGTGCATTGGTCAAATATTGGGTTTTAGTTTGGTTCAAAATGACCTCGACAGAGTACGGTACAGAGACGTTCAGGGGATGACCTATGACAATGCCTTTGCACACTGTCCAATGCTGTCACACGCTGCCATGACAGATTTTTAACAGCCGGGCAAATCAACAGCTACGGGGTCCAGTGTGGCAGAAAAGTAAGCCACGGGTCTGTTGACCCATCCATGTAGCTGCATAAAAACAGAATGTGCACAACCATCACGTTTTATGGCAAAACAATGAAAAACATTTATTCTAATCAGGCATTCCCAGAGCTGAGGCTCAGCACAGGCTTTCTCTTAGCTCGAAAAAGGCTTTCAAACATGTGTCATCAAACGGTACTGGATCAGACACTTCCTTGTGTGCCAATTTTTGCAATGGCTTGGAAATCATTGAAAAATTCAGAATTCACCGGCAGCAGCAGCTGACCATTCCATGGAATATTCTGGCATCTCTCATGTTACATGTGGATTCATTTGCATAATTGCTGCAATTCTCTCTTGGGACTCTTTCCTTGCTCCTTTCTCTAGTTGATGACCCAAATATTTCACCTCTCTCTGACAATACTGTAAATCTGTGGGGGAAGCTTTATGCCCATTCTCACTCAAATGGTTCATCAAGGCAATGGTATCTCTCCTACAGGCATCACATGTGTTTGATGTCACCATCAAATCATCTGTGTACTGAACCAGAACTGAATGAAATGGCATTTGAGGGGACTGTAAATTCTTTTTCAGGATATGATTAAAAATGGATGGTGTCTCAGTATATCCCTGAGGAGTGCAATACCAGGAACATACATTATGTCCAAATTTAAATGAAAATAAGAATTGGCTCTCTTCATGTAGTAGAAAGGAAAAGAATGCCTAACACAAGTCAATGACAGAGAACCATTCCACTTCACACAGCATCTGAAACAAAATCACAGCAGGATTTGGTACCACAGGACAACAGGGAGCAACAAGTTTGTTTGCCTTTCTCAAATCTTGGACTAAGCAATATTCTCCATTAGGCTTTCACAGTCCCATAATAGGAAAAATACATGGGATTCTCCTTACCTCTTTCAGGACTCTTTGCTCAACAAAATCTTCAATTACAGGGGAAATTCTTGCAATCACTTATGGGGCCATGTTATACTGTGGGATCCTGGGAAGAACTGCCTTTAGCTTTATTGTTATTTTGACTGGCCCAACTCCTCTGATGAGTCCAGTATCTTGCCCTGAAAAAATACCAAACCTTCATGATCACTGTCCTTTGCAGCTCTATGGGCAAATTATTAACTGTCATCACTTGGAACAATGAAATGAGAGGATACATTTCATCAATTTTATTGGATGTCTCATAATCACTATGGGGGTCATTCTGAGTCTGGCGGGCGGTGGAGGCCGCCCGCCAGACTTCCCCCCTCCAAAATACCGCTCTGCGGTTGAAAGACCGCTGAGGGTATTTTGGCTTTTGCACTGGGCTGGCGGGTGACCGCCAAAAGGCCGCCCGCCAGCCCAGTGCAAAAACCCTTCCCACGAGGATGCTGGCTCAGAATTGAGCCGGCGGAGTGGGAGGTGCGATGGGTGCAGTTGCACCCGTCGCGAATTTCAGTGTCTGCAAAGCAGACACTGAAATTCTTTTTGGGGCCCTCTTACGGGGGCCCCTGCAGTGCCCATGCCATTGGCATGGGCACTGCAGGGGCCCCCAGGGGCCCCGCGACACCCCATACCGCCATCCTGTTCCTGGCGGGAGAACCACCAGGAACAGGATGGCGGTATTGGGTGTCAGAATCCCCATGGCGGCGCAGCAAGCTGCGCCGCCATGGAGGATTCAATAGGGAAGCGGAAAACCGGCGGGAGACCGCCGGTTTTCCATTTCTGACTGCGGCCATACCGCCGCGGTCAGAATGCCCTGCGGGGCACCGCCAGCATGTTGGCGGTGCTCCCGCCGACCCTGGCCCCGGCGGTCAGAATCACCCCCTATGTGTCTGCATTGTTATTCCATTGTGACTACAAGTAATGGAACAATTTAATTTGCACAATAGGCCTCATCCTAACAAACTCACAGGACCTAAATAGCAAACTACAAAGTGTTGCAAATCCTCAAATGATCCTATTTTAACTGGAATATTTTCTGTAATTGGGTTTGTTAAATGCTGATTTGCTACTCCTACCACATGTACTTTTCTTCCTGACAACGTTTCATTTGATACATCTACAACTCTGGCAGTGGAATGTATTGATTCAGTGTCGACAAGGAATGAAACATTATCTACTATAATGTTAGCATTTACATAGGGCCCACGCTGATCCTCCTCTAAGGATGCAGTCAGTACACATTCTTCCTCATCTGAACTGTCACTATTGTATGTTTCAGGGACTTCATCATCATTGAAATTAATTAACGGGCATTGTGTGATTAACTGATTCACATTTGTGCTTGCTCTCTGATTTATGTTTTGCTGAGGAACCATCAATTGCTGCTGTTCCACTGGGGGCTTGAGGAACCTGCATTTGCTGAGAGACTTGCATCTGTTGAGGAACCTCCATTTTTTGCTGCCCCTGCATCAGTTGTAATCCAGTTGGAACAGTCACATTTTGAATTTGGGGTGTTTGAACTCTCTGAATTTGAACTTGATAATTGGCAACAGTCTGTGTAACACCACCATTGTGCACCAAAATGTGTACATTACTGTACAGACCTTCCCGCTTCCAGTGCCCAAAACTACTACAAGCCTGACATGGGCTCAGCTTCTTCGTTGAATGAACATCAACCACATTAACACTGTGATCTATCCGAATACTATGTCCTCTACCTCCAAACTGAGGAACATTGTTAACTTGCTGTTGCATACCTTGCATCCCACTATTGTTCACCACCCCTTGTGGAATCTGTGTTGCTGGCTGAGAAGACTTAATTTGCGTCACCATCACATTCTCCTTACTGCAATACTTCCGCAATTGGTTTATTCTGCCAGCAAACCATATGATTCTGGATCATGCTGCTAATTTCAGGTTTCAATCCTTGCACAAATCTGAACACAAAATGACTCATGTATTTCAGCTCAATAACCTCAGAACCACTGCGCTATTTAAATGCATGCAGGAATCTCTCATAATAAGCATGAATAGACTCCTTTGTTTCCTGTGCTGTCCTGTCAATCATTTGCCAATCAACATCCTTTGGGGAAACTTTATTCTATAGGAACTCAATCACTTTGTAGTACCCTTTCATCACCTCTTTAGATGGCTCATCTGTTACTGGATCTCTCGGCAATTCACAATTTGCCAATTAGCACTCTACTTCCACTCAACCCACAAACCAACTGGAAGCACAATGTCAAATAATGTATTCAAATCTTCCCACAGGCATTTTTAAAGTTTAACAAACCTCTCCTTTTGCTAGTACCATTGTACTGTTTTTTCCCTCAATCTCGGGTAATCATTTATGAATAACAGTATGTTACATTTTCTCCAAGAAACATGTACATACCCTCCACCTTGAATCCCTCTCATTGGTAGCATTTTTACACTCTCATCAGCTTGATTTCCTCCAGACAGAGTCAAATTCTGATTATTTTCTTTTGATCTCTTTTCTTTGCCCATCTGCCTTCCCATTTATGCAATGCTCCACAAGTTTGAATGTTCACAATTCTTGTGCTAGGTGATCTCATGCTTGCCATGTCCTTCAAACTGAAGTCTAATCTGTAACTCCATCTTAAAGGCTTTGATTTCTATGAGTACACATCATATTTTTCAGTTAATTCTACTAATAACTCATATGAAAATTGTGTTTGATTGGTGACATTCTTGCACATGAAGCGCAATTCTTCCTTCTTCATTGTATGTATCCCATCATTCCAACTCAAGCGCTCCCTCAATTAATTCATTTAATTCTAATTTTAATCTGGCATATTCACGGTCCTGTCTCTCTCTAGGGTCTCTTTTGTTCCACCACTTTTGTTTACTGTGCCTGTTACTTCACTCAAAATGCCTCAATTGCTGTGGTGAAAATCCCTGCTAGCTGATTTTGTTTCCCTGTGTCAGGTTCAGCGGTATATTACATGGGACTCTAATGAATCTGTTCTGGAATGACATGCGTGTAACTAAGGTTCCTGGAGGACATCTAACAACTACTATGGAACCTGTTTGATCTAACATCTGGTTGGGATCTGAAATTGACATTGGTGTCAGCTGGAAGGGATGTAGCTAACCTTTCCATTTCAAATTAGTTTAGTACGCAGATTGTTGTGCATCGTATGTTGAAACTCCTGCAGATACCTGATTTGAAGCTTAGAGGCTACTCCCATTATTTCCTGAAGCATACTCTAGGACAACTGGACCTATGGTAATGGGGACTGTCAATGTTGCAGGTCTTATCAAATTGGTTTGATTTTGTGGAACCATCATCCCTGCACTTTGACCTGTCAGTACTTTACTATAGGTTTGACCTGTCCTGTGATTCGGGGCAATATTTGGGGCTGTCGATACTGGAGAATAGATGGCCATTGACTCTCTCTGATTCCAATTTTGCACAGATGCTGTCATATAATGTGTTGACTTCATCTGAATAACTTTCATACTTGCCATTGCCCGATTCACAACTGGGCTTGTCATTTGCTGTGCTGTACTAACAACTGGAACTGCTGGATAAATCATGGGTACCTGCATCACTGAAGTGACAGGTGTACTTGGGACTAACTGAACCGAACTATGTGAAACTGGAGCTGTGGGCACACTTGGGGCTACATTCTGAACTACTCTTGTAACTTTATGATATGGCGTGGGACATTTCTTTAAAAGCTGATTTATAAACTTGCTTTCTGAGTCACTCTCTTGTGCTGCTGTATTTATATTCTCGTCTGTTTTCTGCTCTGTCCTGTCTGTCTGTTTCCTTTTCATTTTAGACTTTGTACTACAATCCCCTTCTTCTGTTATAGCTGGAAACATTTGTACTACCTCTGTCACATCTGATCTCCAAATTTTCTGTTCCTCATCTCATCTATCTTCTTCCAGTGTCTTTTCTGCTTTCCACATTCTGTTCTGAAACTTTTCTGTTTCTTTCTGTCTCGCAATGAGTTCCCAAAGAGCAAGAGCTTCAAATTGTGCAGGTGTATGAGGAAGCTTAAATTCGCACAATACTCTTGTCACATTTTCTAGAATCCTAAAATAAATTAAAGGTTCTGTAACATGCGAAAGATAATGAACCCTTTCTGTAATTTTACACCACTGTTTAATCCAAATGCATGCCAAATCTCCTATTGCTTCTACCACCTTATATGATGGTGTTCCCTCAGGCAGTGTTGGTTCACGCTCTTTAACTGGAAAAAAAACTACTCTCAGCGCACTTCTTAAGGCTTCGAAAAATTGCATTTTTACACAATTTTAATCCACAAATATGAATTCTAAAAACCCAGGACGTAATTTGTATCCCACTATCCTTTTCTCAAGCTGTGCTCAAGCAATGGCAAGGAAATACTTTCCATCGATACATGCCCAGCTTTCTCGCTAACTGACCAATCCCAGTGTGGCATAACTGACATCACACTCACTTCACTCAGCAGATGCAAATCACTTTGCAACTGTTTCTAACCCAACGAAGACATTCACTAATGCAAAATATTGCGAGCACTAGAAAAACTGAAAACCTGTCTGCTTAATTCGGGTAGGACTCAAATGCTTTGAAAGCTGTACGGCTTACACATCCAACAGTAGCTTTCATACTTACACATGTGAAACTTGACCAGCAAATCTCACCTTGGTTGATACAGATCCTCCATGTGCACTCAGGATTCACCTAATACCAACCAACTACTCATGCTTACTCAGAAAAACCTCTGCTATTGTCAATGGTGCCTCATGACCAATACCTCACTGCAGCCAATAAATTAACCAAGTGTCTCCATACACTTGTGCATGTCTTAGGCCACGATGGACCCGTCAACAACAACCGTGGACATTTTTTAGCACTAAGTAGCATAATCACTCTGAGTACAATGACTCCACAAACATCTCACAACAATACACATCACTGCACTTTTAGCAAAAGGACCGCAGGTGCAAAACCCTACTCATACATATACAGTAGCACTTGTAACACAGTGCTGGAATTTCATCAGCCTCTCAACTAACCATAGAGCAACTCACAGTGCGGGCAGAATTTTGAAGCATAACCAATCATCAATCCAATAATAAATTTGTCAAGCCTAATACTGAACATAAATGTGGTTACTCCTTCCAAGTGACATAACCGTTATTCTGTTACAAAATTTTGCTAACATATTTTCTCCACCCAGTCAGGATTTGAAAATGCTTTCCCCCAGGTCGATGAGATCTTTGGACCCTTTGAGAAGTGTGGTTAACCATATGCAATCTTTCCAATTACAATCAATAATACAACAAAATTAAACACCATGACCAATGTGGCCACGGAAACAAAACTCTAATCTGTGAAAGATTTCAAAGCTTTATTATAACCACATAGCCAAAGTAACATAAATTGTGCGCAATATCAAATTAGACAAATAAAGGAAAACAATAGACTGACTAAATCTACAAAACAAGTTCAATCTACTTGGTATCAATGCCATTAAGCCTTCCAAAAGCTAGCAAAGAAACAATTTGTGCAACAGAAATAGATTTCAAATCATTTGTTGATGAGATTAGTCAAGCTAAATTCACAGGTCAATACAGATTAGGTGGCAAGGTTGTGGGGACAACCTACTACTATCACAGATTAGCACAATCATATGTGAAGACGGGCTAACACATGTTGGCAAAAGGCAGAAAGAAAAGAAGACAAAAATAGTTTAGAAAAACCATCTATCTCTGGCTAGGCCAATCTAACTAGAAAAATAAAACTATGCAGGTTTCAACACATGTTGGCAAAAGACAAAAAGAAAAGAAGACAAAAATAGTTTAGAAAAACCATCTATCTCTCGCTAGGTCAATCTAACTATAAAAATAAAACTATGCAGGTTTCAACATGCTAACTCTAATTACAAAAACAAGGTAAGGGGACAATTAGAATAGGATTTGAATATACCTCTCCTGGTATCAGCATGCAATTCAGAATCCTCAGCAAAGCAGTAGATCATCAGCAAAGTTCATCAGAAGCATCATCAGGGAAAAGTGCAGAACACTAACTGCACATGGAAATCAGGAAAGGTACAAGGGAACAAGTTAACAGTAACAAATGCAAAGGGGCTCTGCTCTGAAACTGACAAGCCCAACCCAATTTGAAATAATTCTGAACAGTTTGATTGACCCAATTGACAAGTCAATATTACATAAAAGAACAAGATCAAATGAAAATTAAAATACACATTAAGGGCCTCATTATGAACACGGCGGTAAACAACGCTCCCGCGGCGGTGGCGGTGGGTGGTCAGGACTGCCAAATTGCGAAGCACCGGAAAAACAGGCAGCCTGAAAACCATTCACCGCCAGCAGAGGAGTGCCGACAACAATTTCAGAGGCCACCCATAGGCCAATAGAAATGCCCTACCCGCCCATCAAAGAATGAAGCACTAGACCGCCGTCGGTTCCAGGGCAGGAACCACTGCCACGCAAAGCCAGGAAGAAATGAACCAAATAAAAGGAAACACTCACCGGAGGCACACACAACACGCCAAAGCAGAAATGGATAGACAGTTACAGATCATGCCAACCCTACTCCTTGCCATACACCTCCATGACTGAGACAACTGACGAAGATGACAATGGTAAGTACCGCAACCTACTAAACAAGGGAAGAAAGGGCACAGTTGCATACCCACAAACTCCACCTACCCCGCAACGTACCCACAACCCTTCACAACAGCACATGCCATACACCCCACAGCAAGAGGTACTGACCCGACACAAGGCAAATCCAACCTCCCAAAAGTACACACATGTGCCCAACACCCCCACCCAAAGAAACGATGAACCACGGATCCAGAGTGTGCTAAAAACAACACTAGCCACACAATTTTTAATTCAGCTCAATGAGCAACAGAAGTGCAACATAAGGCCAATGGCCAGTCCATAGTAAATAGTCCGATGGGCCAAATTGGCCCCAACTTGACTCCCACAAGTGAAAAAGGTACTCCACCTCATAAGGGCCACAATGTAGCATCCAGGCACCTCAGGGAACAGGGGCAGGAGGTGATGGGGGTGGGGACTTACGACTGGGAGGGGTGGACTTGTCCTTACGTTTCGGAGTGGAAGGGACTTGGATCTGGACCTTGAAGCAGGTGGAGCGGTCTTGGCCTGGGGTGCGGCAGATGTTCCAGTGCCAGCATGGGGTCTCTTACTCACAGGGGATGTAGCACAGGAATGTGAAGGGCGGACAGGGGGCTGTGACGTGGGAGGAGTGTACAGGGCAAAGAGGTGTGCACGTTTAGGGATGAGACGAGGTGGGCCAGTGGGATCCAAAAGCTCGACACGGGATAGGAACAGTTTTTTAGGTGCAATTGTGATGGACCTGGAGAAAGGTGTGGGAGTGGAGGTAGAGGGAGTGGTCGTGACAGGTATAGGTGTGCATGACTTGGATGCAGGTGGCTGGACAGTATGCTGAGGTGTGGTGGGTGTGTGTTGGGTGGGTGTTTTGGTGTGTTTGAGTGTCTTGGGAGGAGGAGGGGTGGACACAGTGGGACAAGTCAGCCTGCCAGTGTAAATGTATGTTGTCTGGGTGTCTGCAAGTTTGGTGAGTGTGCTGCACGTGTCAACTAAAGTCGTTGTGGTGACTGCAGGTATGGTGTGTGGGGTGCATGAATGGATGTCTGATTTTGTGGTGACTGTAAGAATAGGGACAGCAACATTGATTGAGGGTGCAATGCCTGTGGGTGTGCATGTAAAGGGGACAGACAGGGAGGCGGAAGATGCGGACACACTGGGGGAAGTGGATGTTGGTTTGTGTGCCTGTGCATGTTGGCTGTGTGTATGCCTATGGTGAGAAGTGTGGTGCTAGTGTTTGGAAGTGTGCTTCTTGTGTGTTATGGTGTGTCCCTGCGTGTCAGAATGTGTGCTTTGGGCGGGTGAAGGGAGTGGGGTGCTGGAAGGGGTAGAGGTGGTTGGAGGGGGGACAGAATGACCAGGCACACTGGCTGCCATCAAAGAGGAGGCCAGAGCCTGAAAAGATCTCTGTAGGCCAGACACGGCACAGTGAATGTCGTCCAGGTAAGCATTGGTCTGCTGCATCTCTGATGCTAGCCCCTGGATGGCATTGACAATGATTGTCTGCCCTGCAGAGATGGTTCTCAGGAGGTCAATAGCCTCCTCCGTGAGGGCAGCAGGGCTGACAGGGGAAAGGGAGGAGGTGCCTGAGGCGAAGGAGACACCCACCCTTCTGGGTGAGCGGGCACGGGCAACTAGGTGGGGAGCAAATGGGAAGGTGGTGATGGTATGGGGGTGGCGGAAGATGACACGGAATGGGTGGGCCCACTAGGATCCGCCACCACAAGGAGGCTACCATTGGGGGAGGTATCAGAATCACTACCTCCAGTGGTACTCCCCTCTCCCTCCAACCCACTGGTCCCCTTGGCATCGGATGATTCTGCTTCCGTGGAACAGTGGGCCGATGCATCCCCACTTGCCGGTGCCTCAGCTCCCTCGCCAGATGATGCTGATGTACACAGACAACACAAGAGAACAGGGATGGGAAGACAAAACAGGAGAGATAATTGTAAATAGCTGAATGGAGGTACATAAGTGGCTTACACATACACCCACCCTGCAAATATTTCACCAGGCTGCACCTACCTCTATCCACATGGCTATGCCCCTGACTAGTGGCCACAACCTTGCTCTACAGTCATTCCCCACAGCACTGAAGGACCTGAAGTACTGCAGACCGGACCCTTACAACCCTACTCCCCACGGGAGCCATTTTGTAGAAGGACATCAGTCAGAGTCACTGCCACTAGACAGCATACATACCACAGCATACGCACACATCCATCAAGGAGCCATACTATGGTTTCTGTACTCACCCCCTTGTGACTGCTGTGCAGCCTTCAAGCGCCCATCCAGGTCCGGATACGCCACTGCCCGAATGTGTCGCAGAAGGGGGGGTCAGTGCCTGATGGGCAGCCCTTCCTCATTGGGAGGACTTCCCCAGCTGCACCTCGTAGACCTTCCCCGCCCTGCGCCGCAGGTCCATCCACCGCTTCCTGCAATGGGTGCTCCACTGGTTGCATATCCCCAGGGTCCGCACCTCCCTGGCGATGGCCTGCCAAAGTCCCCTCTTCTAATGGGCGCTGACCTATATAGGACACACACAAAAAGGAACACAGAGGTCAGACAATGGCCATTACATAAATTTGCCTATAAATCCACTATGGGATGGACATTTACCACAGAATAACAGCACACAAACATGCAGCATGTCACAAACCCAGGACTGTACAGTGTCAAATGTGCACACATGTATACAGACATCTACCACCATTACACACATCCATGCCCCCAGTCCTCCTACTCACCTGTACCTCTGGTCGACCGTAGAGCTTTGCGTAGAGGGGCAGGACCCCATCCACGAACTTCTCCAATTCCTCACTGGCGAAGGCCGGGGCCCTTTACCCTGCCAAACGTGCCATTTCCATGACCAGAGGCAGGACACAGCAGCACACTCAGTGCAGTACCTGCATGCATGAGATCTGGGAGTCAAGTGAAGTTGGGGTGACGAGTTAGCGTGCGCACCGCACCGGCGGCAATTATGATACGCCAAGAAACCCCATTGACAACCATGTTAACCAATAAATGGTCGCACTGCGGTGAACACCGCCTTACGCTATTACGTAAACCGCTAGCGGTATGATGTCACTTCCACTACAACATTTCTGGATTACAGGGGGTAGACATTTTAGCCTTCACTACGCAGTTGTTAAATCCTCATCTGCCCCCTGCAGGCCCTATTGTCCCCACACCCCCATAGGCATGAAATAATATACACTTACTTACCACAACAGTCCTGATGTATCATTGAGGACATGTAACTCCAGTTTCACACCTACTATGCATATGTGTCGTCGACTTTTATGCCAGCTGTGCTGAATAGGAAACATTGTGTGCAGATGTATGTGTGTTCCTCACATGTGTTCTCAACTCCTCCTAGGTACAGACCCTTGTGGCAAGGGAGGGCCCCACCTGTGTACAGACCACTTGTTGATTGGAGGACCATGTTGGAGCGTCACATCCTTATCTATTACAGACTCACTTGTGCTACTATTCATGAACTTTGTGCATTACTGGATCCAGCACTGAGACCGGCTAATCGTAATCAGCATGCCATCCCTACTGAAGTGCAGGTGCTCTCTGCACTCCATTTCCTGGCCACTGGCTCATTTCAAGTGACAGTGGGCAAGGGTGACTATTTTTCGCAGCCCATGTTTAACATTATACTGTCCAGATTCCTAAATGCATTTGTACAACACCTGCAGTCCTGTGTGAGGTTTCCCCAAAGTGCTGACCTCCCTGCCATCATGTCGGACTTCTATGCCTTTGCCAACATTCCCCATGTGATAGGTGCCATGGATGGTGCCCACATTGCTCTCATCCCCCAAGAGTCAGTGAACAGGTGTACAGAAACAGGAAGAACTTTCACTCCATGAACATTCAGTTGGTGTGTACTGCAGACCAGTACATCTCACATGTGAATGCCATGTTCCCTGGATCAGTCCATAATTCCTTTGGGCTGAGGAACAGTACTGTGCCACACAAGATGGAACAACTACAAGTGGACAGATGATGGATCACAGGTAAGTGTGTTAGACACTTATTGGCACATAACAGACAGCCAGGCTGTCAGCCACTGAGGGTTGTCAGTGACAGTCATGTTTGCACCCATTTGTAGGTGATTCTGGCTATCCCAACATGCGTTGGCTCCCGACACCAGTGAGGAATCCTAGGACAGATGCTGAGAGGAATTACAATGAGGCCCATGGATGGAATAGGAGAGTGATAGAGCACACAATAGGTCTCCTGAAGGCTAGATTCCATTGCCTCCATATCTCTGGTGGTTCCCTGGCCTATGAGCACGAAAAGGTGTGTAGAATAGGGGTGGCCTGCTGCATGCTGCACCACGTGGCTGTGATGAATTATATTCCCCTCTTGGAGGAGGTGGGTGCTATATATCCAGACCGCCTTCCTCAGGGAGGGGATGAGAGTGATGGTGATGATGAGGAGGGGGAAGGGGAAGGGACCAACTGATACAACTTTACTTCCAGTAACTATGTGGGACAATTCGATGACGTTGCAGTCTGTGCAGCATACTGTCAGTGTGCCTTTTCCTCTCTGGGGGTTTTGGGTCTGTAGACATTGTCACTGTGACCACCTTTGCGTAGGACATGTAACATTATGGTAATATTGTTTGACAATTCTGTTGGCACTAACACATGTTCTGAGTGGGGTGCAATTCCTGCTACTCAGATAAGAATAAATGATTTCTAAGACTGTTGCATCCACACTTCCATTTGTTTCAACATAATGACAGGGGACATTGACATTGGTGAACAGGTGTTTTATTTGGTGCAGGGATTACATTGTGCAGTTTACAGTGATCGGAGTGGGCTACTTGTGGATGTCTAACTTGGCACCATGGTTGCAGCGTTTGTTGGCAGTGGTGGTATGTTCATCCATCATTTACACTTTTTGGGGTTGTTTTACACGGTGTGGACGTTGGTTCAGTGGCACACTTGGAGGACAGTTCTTGCCAGAGTCACTTCTTTGATGGGGCCTTGGTCTTAGCAGGCATTCCTGTGCCATATCTGGGCCTGAGGGAACATTTGGGTGCATGATGTTGACCAGTACGGGTTGAGATGCAGGTCTCCAGTGTGTCCTGGAATGGTGGCACAAGTCCAGTTGCTGCTGCTGATGTTGTTGGCCGGTCTATATCTTGGCCTGTAGTAGGGGCTCCCTGGTCTGTGGGGGCCTCAGGCTGGGTTGGGACAAGGTGCAGCAGCGCACCTGCTATGGTGGCCATGGTGGCATTGTGTAGTTTCCACTGCCCCATGGCCTCTTGGTGGTGTGATTGCTGCATCCTTTGACTCTGCTTCAGGGTGGACACAATCTGGGCCAATCTGTCCTGGGTATGGTTGTATGCTCCCAGGACCTCAGATATCATGTCCTGGGCTGTAGCATCCATCCTGTGGCCTCCCCCCTGGGCCACTGATGCCCTCCCACTGGGCCTAGACCCCTGTGTCTGTTTCCCCTGCACAGGTCTGGCGGTTTCACTTGTACTGGGGCCATCATTTTCCTGTCTGTTGGTAGGGGGTGACTGTGGCCCCTGTCCATGTATTCCACCAGTCTGTGGCCTGGATACACAGGTGTGGGGATGGTTGCCCTGAGCTGATGTTGTTGGGTGGGTGGTAGGGGTGTCAGTAGTGTCATGGGTGGGGCTGCTGAAAGGTGACAGTCCAGGACTGTGTGGCCAGGGCGTTTGTCACCATCCAGGGTTCCCTCTCCAGTGTCCTGGGTGGTGCCTCTGTATCCATGTGGGGCACTGCCACTCTTGTCCTGTCCGTCAGGATGGCATAGGTTGTGGGGCCTGTTGGTGGGAATGGACATGTCTGTTACAATTGCAAATTCGGATGGGGTGCCCATGGCTGGGCTGTTTTGTGCAGGTTTTCCACTTTTGGGCCATGCAGGGTGCCTTTGTGAGGTTTGCATTGCATTTTGCTTAGGATGTGGAGGTGCATTGTGGGTGGTGTAGTGCCTTTGTGATTCCTTGAAGGGGTAGGTGGCTGTGCACAGGGGGAGGGATGTGGACCTGTTAGTGGGTTTGTGGGCATGCAGGGTGACTTGCTGTTGTGAATATTGGTCTGGGTGGGGTAGTGGTCCTGGTGGCTGTTGGGTGGGTTGGGGGGGTGCATGCATTACAGGTGTGATGGATGTGGGGTAATTGTAGATGACTCACCAGAGTCCATTCCTCCAGTGAGTATAGTGAGGCCCTCAGGGTGCAAGATGGCCAGTGCCTTTTCCTCCCAGTCAGTGTAGTCAGGTGGTGTTGGTGGAGGTCCTCCCCCAGCCTCCGGACTGCAATGTTGTGCCGGGATGCCATGGACCTCACCTTCCCATGCAGGTCGTTCCATCTCTTGCAGATGTCGTCTCTCGTGTGTGGATGGTGTCCCACTGCATTGACCTTGTTCACTATTGTCTTTCATAGCTTCATCTTCCTGGCGATGGGTGTGTGCTGGACCTGTACCCCGAATAATTGTGGCTTGACCTTCAGTATCTCATCCACCATGGTCCTTAGCTCTCTTTCTGTGAAGTGTGGGTGTTTAGGGGGTGCCATGTTGTGTGTTGTGAGTGGTGTGTTGTGTGGATCTAGGTGAGGGTGCTCTTGTGTGGTTCGGGGTATGTATTGTGTATTGTGGCGTTCACTGTCTGCTTCTAGAGTTCTCTGTATCAGTTGTCTGAATATTGTTGCAAAGGATTGTAGGTTGTGTCTGTGAGTGTTTTATAATGTTGTGGATGTGTGTCAGGTGTGTAGGTTTCAGACTTGCCAATGTGTGCAGTTCTTACTCTTGGGTCCCATTGCTGGCCATGGCAGCCTGTATCATCAATGGTCGTTCGGCTACCACTGACCGCAGCAGTGATTTGTGCATCACTATTTGGAGGGCAGGGAGTTTGTGTGTTGGGCAGTGGAGGAGTGGGTGGTCCTGCATTTCCACCGACAAGGTCCTGGCAGTGACTGGTATTTTTTGGGTGGATTCAGATTTTTGCATCTTTATATGGTGGGTTTCTGTTCACCGCCAATGGCGGTCTTCTGTTCACTGTCACCACGGCGGCCAACGGTGTTTACCACCGGGCTCATAATTACCACCTAAATGTGCAACAACAATGAAGATTCCCAGGTCTGGGTGACATCATCTCTCCTTCTGTGTGACATTGTCAATAACTGGCAACTCTGTACTTCACTTAATACATTCCAACATCTTCCCATGGCTCATGATCGTTCCAACAATTCTCCTGGGAGAGATTTAGTAAAACAATGGTGTCTGTCTTGCTTCCCAATCTCCATTTCTCGATGTACCATATTCAAAATCAATGGGGGAAGAACTTATACAAAATACAGTAGGACTCTTTATTATTCATGTGAAGCAACCCATTGGAAAAAATCGTGTTAGAGGGAGAGAAAATGACTCGACATTTCATGTAACTGCAATATACAATTTCCAGGACTAGTTATGCTAACACAAGAAATTCAATGCATTAATATAGCTAGTAATACAGTACAGATAATATGCAAACTTATGAATTAATCATTAATATCATCAAAATATGCACAAGCATTTCAATATGAACTGCAATCTCTGCTTAAGCATTACATTAGATATGACAGAGATGTGCATTTATTTTTCTGCACACATATAACTTTGTACTAATAAATCACAAACCATCATAAATCATATTAATTTCTACTCATAATAATGCATTCTAATGATTAAAATATTTCAACATTGTTAAATTATGTTAGCACTTTGTCAGTTCCAGTGGACAAAACCTCTGCCTTGGTAGGTACAACAATTAAAATGTGAACATTTTTAAAATACATGTTAATACAGTTGTCTAGATTGGGCTTTCAATTGTTAATATAAACTCACCTAGTGCTGACCTTTGTGCCACTAAATCTTTATCAAAAGTTTCGCTCCTACAAGTTAATCTCTAAATATTGTCCTAATGCTACCAACCCATTGCAGGAAGTTTAGTTTTCTTCAGATTAAATGCCACCGAGTTGTAATCGGTCCAGCTGATAACTCCATTTAATTTTACTCTGCACTTTTCACTGTGCCTAGCGTCAGTGGGGGGACTATCCATGTTTATGCAAATTGTGACTTTTTTTCTAGCATTGCTTAACAGTAGTCAATGTCTATTACATTAATTTTATGTCTTTCACTCATTTTAGGAATATTGAATAACTTTAACTAATGTAAAAAAATGAATGAAAATTGTAAAAGTCTAATGACAACCAAAAGAATAAATCACATTTGCAATTTAAATCTGATTGTAATAGTTCTCTGATGAGATTAAAGGAAAGTGATAGAAAAACTGAGTGAATGAGCGAAAACTGTGACAAACGAGTAACTTAAAGCTAAGCAAAAACAAACTGAGGAAGATGTCATATTTGTTTTAGTCCCTTGTGGCATACAACTGAGAAGTGAAAAAGGAAATTATGGCCCTCTTTACTACCCCGGCAGTAAATCCCGCTTACCGCCATGCCGACGGGTGGCAACATACCGTGACCGCGGCTGTATTACGCTACGGGTATTATGACCCAGACAGAGAAATCCACCACTAAACAGACACCCACACAAGTCTGCCACACCAAAGGTCAGTGATAAACTGGCAATAGCAAAACCCACACCATCACGCCAACAGGAATACGCCAACAGTATCATGACCCACGAATCACCGCAGGGGTCTTACACCCGTGGTAAATCATTGGCGGTACACACCGCTGCGCTCAAAATACACATACATATAGAAAACACAACCACATTTGATAATTCAAACTACACACACCTGACACACATACACACACCACACCCTCATCACTATAAAACACACACCCACATTACCCACAACCCTTTCAATGAACAAATTTGAACAAGCAGAGAGAGAGAAATGCAAAGACCACACCTTCACCCAGACTCACAGAACACCATCACACATACATCATCCACGCACATCACATACTACATCACAACACAGCACCCATCACATCACCTCACACATCACTCACACCAAAATCACGGCACCTCAAGGACACCCTAGGTTTTCTGAGGAGGAGCTAAGGGTCATGGTGGAGGAAATTATCTGGGTAGAGCCACAGCTATTCGGATCACAGGTGCAGCACACGTCCATTGCAAGGAAGATGGCGCTATGGCAGAGAATCGTCGATAGGGTGAACGCCGTGGGACAGCATCCAAGAACAAGGGATGACAACAGGAAAAGGTGGAACGACCTACAGGGGAAGGTACGTTCCGTGGTTTCAAGACACCAGATTGCTGTACAGAGGACTGGCGGTGGACTCCCACCTCCTCCCCCACAACTAACAACATGGGAGGAGCAAGTCTTGGCGATCATACATCCTGAGGGCCTCACAGGAGTAGCAGGAGGACTGGACTCTGGTAAGGCAAATCTGTACTACTTTATCCCCCCCACCCTACCTGCATGCCATCACAAACTGTTACCCCTACCCTCACCCCATCACTCCAACACCTCACATATACCCCGCTATCACAAGTGACCCATCCTAATACCAAGCCCTGCATGCAACACCAATGCATGGGCACCGATCACAGACCTGCATGGACACCAATCACCACAGCATGCACACTCAATAGACTCACCCAGCCCACATAATCACCAATCACACAAGGCCAAGGCGACAGTGCAAGCACATTTATACAGAGAAACACACCCATTGCACAAGATGGCACACACAGATACAATAACAATGCATTTGCATCCCAACAGGACCCCTACCCAACATTACAGGACAGGAGGTGCCAGCCATATCAAGTCCCCCCACAGAAGAGGCCCACAGTGATGACAGCAGCTCTGCATGCCTGGATAAGGATGACCAGCCTGGCCCACCTGTGACCTCTGGACAGTCGGTTCCCCTGCCACAGTCACAAACCACCACAGAACCTCCCCCTCAGGAAATACTAGCACAGCACCCACCCAGCGGGCCCATGCCACTGTCCCCAGGACAAATCAATCAGCAGTGTGTCCACCACTACAGAGACCCAAGGCAACCCCACTAACCCAGGACAATCAGGGACCTGGGGTCAGTGTCAATGGGCACACCGTTCAGGGGACAGAAGCACAGGACAACAGGGAAGCTGGGAGGACTGCTGTGTGACAGGGGGAGGACAGGCCCAGGTAACCCACTCTTCACAATGCACTCTCCAACATCATGGGACCATACCACCATTTCCAGGAGACCATGGGCACAGTACTGGCCAAGTTTCAGGAGACCCAGCGGCTGCAGGAGGGACAGTACTTGGGGATCAGGGATGACCTCACCAAAATATACACCATCCTGGTCACCATAGCAGGGGTGCTTGCTGATATGGGCAAGACCATGAGGGAGGCAGTGGCTCAACAAAGGGCCCATGAAACTAGCCAAACCGAGGAACAGCCTTCCACCTCCACCAGCGCTAGTGGACAGGAGGTCCCGCCACAGGACCAACAGGCCACCAGCACCCCAGAAGACCGAGAACATTGCCAAGACCACCACCAGGAAATAGGACCCTCCTGATTGTCACCCTTCTGTCCCACTATGTGTCCCTGTCCACCTTGAACTGCCATTGCTCCCTTTACTATGAATCATTGGAAAATGCACCTGTGATACCAAGAAACTGGACCCCTATACCCATTAACACCTAAATAAACACCCTTTAATCAAAAACCAATCTGGACTCAGTCTGATCTTTCACAAATGTATTATTACAACATTAGCAACAAATTGCAATGTAAATGTTCATTTACTCATACCAATGTATGACAGTTGTTGGACAGCAGTACACATAGCAGAAAGCAGAATGGGGTACCCAGATCTGCAAAAGGAAAATCCAAAGGTAACATTCAGTGTCCATAGACAGAGGTTAAGAGGCTGGCATGTACAATGTCCTAAAGTATATTGAAGTGTGAGGAGGAGTTACAGTCTCTTACCTGTGTGTCACTGGAAGTACTGCATGATGATGTTCATTCTGTTGTCAATATCTTCTTCCTCTACCTCACTGTTCACAGGTTCCACCGCTGCCACAAGACCATCATCAGGCTCATCCTCCAGCAGAAAGGGCACCTGGCGCCTCAATGCCAGGTTGTGCAACATACATCATGCCACGATTATCTGGCACACCTTCTTCGGTGAGTAGTACAGGGAGCTACCTGTTAGATTGGAGGCACTGGAATCTGGCCTTCAGAAGGCCGAACGTCCTCTCAATAATACTCCTAGTTCGCCCATGTGCCTCATTGTAGCTTTCCTCTGCCCTTGTCCTGGCATTCCTCACTGGGGTCAGTAGCCATGAGAAGTTGAGGTAACCAGAGTCACCTACAAATGTTGAGGGATACCTGTTAGATACACACTAACCCTTAGGGACTACCCCATACCCAGACACCTACTCATACTGAGTGGGGACCTTGGGCTTACCTATTAGCCACACCCGGTGCCTCTGGATTTGGCCCATCAAATAAGGGCTACTGCTATTCCCAAGATATAGGCGTCATGCACAGAGCCAGGATGCTTGGCATTCACTTAGGAGATGCACTGGTCCGCCAAACACACCATTTGCACATTCATAGATTGATAGCTTTTTCTATTTCTGTACACTTGTTCATTTCTGCGGGGGGGACAAATGCTACATGTGTACCATCAGTGGCACCAATGATGTTGGGGATATGTCCCAGGGCATAGAATTCAGCTTTCACTTCGGCCAAATCCTCCACCTGGGGGGAAACAATGTAGCTGCGTATGTGTTTCAGCAGAGCAGACAACACCCTTCTCAACACGTTAGAAAGCATTGGCTGAGACATCCCAGATGCCATGGCCACTGTAGTTTGGAAGGAGCCACTTGCCATGAAATGGAGCACTGACAGGACCTGCACTAGAGGGGGTATACCTGTGGGCAGCAGATAGATGACATCTGGTATGGCTCCAATTGGCACACAGTTCTTGGATTGTGACACTATAAAGTCTGTATGTGATTATGATGTGTTTGTCTTCCAGTGTTGACAGGTCCACCAGGGGTCTGTACACCAGAGGATGCTGTCATCTCATCATCTGCCCCAGTGGTTGACCACATAGGTAGCAGAACTGTGTCTGAAGTAAAGTTAGAGAATCTGTGTGTGAAATCGTGAGTCTGTATATGTGCCAATTTGTAACGCAGTTTGGTGCCATGCCATGTGCACCCCTGAAATGGCGGCTGCCTGACTTGTGAGGAGGGACAAGGGGAAATGAGGTAACTGCGCTGGCGTTGTGCAGTGTCGCGGTAGGCAGTCGAAGACCGCCGCGCAACTCAGCATTGGTTATCATTGGGCTCTATGGGTTCCAGGAGCCAATGGCCATGTACGCCGGCGGTGACGGTACACACAGTCGTGGACGTGACTGCCATTTTCTATCCGTTCACTCACTTGATACCTGACCATCAACAGGAGAGGACCTACACTGCAAGTGCAGCTGTGACCTGAGTCTAATAGCAACAATGGCTACAGTGTCTGGGGAAAGGGCCTCTGCCTTCACTGTGGAGGAGTTGGACAAACTGGTGGATGGGGTCCCCCTCAGTACACATTACTCTGCGGTCTTCCAGACAAACAGGTGAGTACACTGTGAGCATGATGCGTGGGAAATGCCTGTTTGGAGTGGTGTGGATGGAAGCCACATGTTAGGGGTGGGCTGAGTGCTGCATGTGAGGATGGTCAGTGTTTGTGCGTCAGGGCATGGGTGGTAACTGGTGGCCAATGAGTATGGCGGTCCAGACGGGTGAGTAATTTCCTTTCCTCCTGTACTTTCCCTCTAGGTCAGCACCCACCAGAAGAAGGGTATTTGGCGTGCCATCACCAAGGAAGTGCGGACCATGGGGGTCTATCACAGACTGAGCACCCACTGCCGCAAGAGATGGGAGGACCTGCGTCGCTGGAGCAAGAAGACGGCGGAGGCCCAGCTGGGGCTGGCCTCCCAACGTGGAAGGGGTACCTGTCGCACCATGACCCCCCTGATGTTCCTCATCCTGGCAGTGACGTATCCAGAGTTGGATGTGCGCTTGAGGGTATCACAACAGCCACAAGGGGGTGAGTACAGTGTCATAAAGCTGACTCTGCATGGTTTAGGAGGTATCTGGGTGGGGGGTGGGCTGTGGGTGCCCCTAGGCCAGGGCGGTCATGTCAGGGTAGGTCCCTAGTTTGCAGGCTCAGAAGCACCCATACCTCAATGGTACAATTGGGCAGCTACTAGTGTGCAGGGTCCTGTGGGTGTCAGGTGTGCATGTGTTGGCGTTAGACATTGTACCCCAAGGGGTGGTGACCACCATAGTGACTGGTTGGGCAAGGCCTAGTGCACAGGGCAGCTCAGTTTGTGTTGTATCCGCCAACGGTAGTTGTGTTGCTGGCATTGACCATGTGTGTCCTCTGTCTTCCCCCCTTCTTGTTTTGTCACCTTCTCCTTGTGTGCATTAGCATCATCTGCCGGGGGAGCAGAGGCACTGGCGACAGAGGGAGCTGCATCCCACATTGCCCATGAGGGTTACTCCACGGAGGGTGAAGGCACCAGTGGGACAGAGGGCGAGGGGAGCTCCATGATGGGGACAGGAGGGGATACCAGCAACACAACTCCTCCTCTGATGGAAGCTCCCTGGTGGTGACAGACACCTCTGTGCCCACCCCAACTACAGGTACAGCTGCCATCCCCCCTACCAGCACCGCCCTCCCAGCAACCCCTCAGCATGTTTCCCGTGCTCGCTCACCCAGGGGGGTGGACATGTCCTCAGGCCCTGCCCCAGTCAGCCGTGCTGCCCTCAGTGAGGAGGCTATTGACCTCCTGATATCCCTTACTGTTGGGCAGTTTATCATTCTGAATGCCATCCACGGTGTTGAGAGGCATTTGCAGTAATCAAATGCATACCTATAGGGCATTCATTATGGTGTGGCAGCCCAAAAGAGGGCATTTCAGACTCTGGCCTCAGCACTGATGGCAGCCATTGTCCCTGTGTCCAGCCTCCCCCTCCAACTTCCACTACCCCGACCCAATCCCCTCTACCTCAGCCTATCCCAAGCACACCTTCAGACCAGCATGCACACAAATCAACACACATAAGTGGCTCAGGAAAACATAAGCACCACACATCACACAGGCACTCACACAATCACCATACCCATGCATACATACCAACATCCACTTTCTCCATTGTGTCCCCCTCCTCCACGTCCTCCATCTCCCTCCCTGTCTCGTCTCCACTCACACCTGAATGCACTACATCATCAGCCACTGCCTCTATTCCCAGCACACCCATCACAACACACCGCTCATGTGCAATCACAACCCCCACTACCATTCACAAGTCCCCTGTGTCCTCTCCCAGTGTGTCTGTGAGCTCTCCTCCCAAAGTACACAAACGTAGGCACATACCCACTCAACAGCCATCCACCTCACAACAGCCTCCAGCCCATTCACCTTCACCGAAACTCAACAGACGTACACCTACTACAACCACTACCTCTTCCTCCACTCCCACACCCCCTCCTTCTTACCATCCCAGTGTGTCTAAAAAACTTTTCCTAGCTAACTTGAACCTCTTCCCTACACCTCCCCCTGTCCGTCCCCTAGGGCCAGGATGTCTAGATCCCAGCCCAGCACCTCAGCTACCACATCTGTGTCTCCTGTGATCCATGCAAGCCCAGGTGGATCAAAGGGGGCACCTGTCAGAGCTGCCGGTATGCCACCTACAGATGTGAAGGACCACTTGATTCTGCCACCTGCCAAGGGGAAAGTCGCACAACCCACCCAGCAAGGCCTCACCCAAACACAGAGAGGACAGTGACAAGGTCCCAGCAGCGACTGCCAAGGTGGGGAAGGGACACAAGACAATTGGCAAGTCACCACAGGGCACAATGCCTCCTGGTGAGGGACTGGTGACCACAATTTCCTCAGGGATGCCAGCGACCTGTACCACAGTCACCACCGCTGCAACACCCACCACCTGCTCTGCCACCTGCGTTGCCACCTGCACCGCCACCTGCACCGCCGCTGCCACGTCAGTCTGCAGCATCCTCCCCAAGGATCAGCCATTCAAGGCTGCCGGAGACGGTATGGTGTCTCCCTCCACCACAGAAGACACCTGCACCCCGGGCAGCACCGGCAGCAGCTCCGCAGTAGCCACCACCGCAGCCACCGCCTACTGCACCACCATCTGCATCGCCACGTGCCAGCCGGTACCACTATATCGGACATCAGCAGCATCACCAGTGGGCAGCCATCTGAGGCTGCAAGTGACGTCCTGGACATGCCACTTGAGGTACCAGCACTGGCACAACCAGCAGTTGGCAGCCTAAGTTACCACAGGATGGAGTGTGGCTCTGCCTTCATGGAGTATCATGCTACCGGTTCCATGTACAACTCGTGGTTCAGACACCCAGGTGAGACGATGTTAACTGCCACACCCCAGGAGCAGCATCATAGGGAACAATGCCCCCTCCAGAACCAGTGAAGAGATGCATCCACTCCCCCTATCCTTGGCAGGATGAAGCACTCTGTGCACAAGGCCCCCTCCAGAACCAGTGGAGAGATGCATCCATTCCCCCTATCCTTGAAAGGATGAAGCACTCCGGACACAAGTCCCCCTTGAGAACCAGTGGAAGATGCATCCACTCCCCCTATCCTTGGCAGGATCAAGCACTCTGGGCACAATGCCCCCTCCAGAGCCAGTGGAGAGATGCATCCACTCCCCCTATCCTTGGCAGGATCAAGCACTCTGGGCACAATGCCCCCTCCAGAGCCAGTGGAGAGATGCATCCACTCCCCCTATCCTTGGCAGGATCAAGCACTCTGGGCACAATGCCCCCTCCAGAACCAGTGGACCATGTCACTGACTTGAGAGACTGTGGCTTTGCACTCCCCAGGATCAAGCAGTGGGCAAACCACCCACTTGAGAGACTGTGGCTTTGCACTCCCCAGGACCAAGCAGTGGGCATGGAGCCCCCTCCAGGGGGAGTGGCATCATACCATCTTCCAGCTGAGGTGCCCCATCCCCTTACCCCTGAGGTGCCTGTGTTTTTTTTTACCTGATGCCCCTGCAGTGTTCTCTCTGTTTTGAGGCAGGTGTCATGTGTGAGCTTCGCCCACACTTTTTGGGACCACTAGTCCACAGATATTTATAAGGGACAGTGTACAGCCTTGTGTATATTATGTGAACTTTTGTATATTCTGATTATTTGATTTTCTCTTGCTATATCTGAATGTTCCAATATAACACTGGTTAGACTCATTTCCTTTTGTCCTTGCGTTCTTCCAGGGGGTGACGGGGTGTATCTGTATTGTTGGATGCGTTTGTGTGTATGTTGTTCTGGGTGAGGGTGGGGGTGTTGCGTGCCTCATGTGTGTCACTCTCTTTTCCCTCCTCCCCTCCCCAGTGTGCTAGGTGCAGTACTCACCGTTGTTGCTGCCACCACCTTCTTTCTACCTCCTGGTGTATTAGAAGACATACCCACATGGGGAGGATCTGTAATTCGGGCTCCATTGTGTGCTGGTTCTTCGTGGAGTGTCAAAAGGTGAGTGGTTCGCCTTCATTGTACTGTTTCCACTGTGCTTTTGATGTCGTTGGCACCGCCCCAGAAAAGCTGGCGGATTGGCTTCTCATAATAGTGTGGGCGGTACATTGTCTTCCGCCTGTCTGTTGGCGGTTACCGCTGCGGTGTTTGTTGCTACCGCCGTGGTGGTCGGAGTGTTAAAGTGGCTGTCTATGTTGGTGGTTTCTGCCGTGGTTGTGATCACCTTTTTTTTTTACTGCCGGCCTGTTGGCGGTGTTACCTCCGCTTTAACACTGACTGCCAGGGTTGTAATGAGAGCCTATATGTTTTAACAGCGATCATGTAACCATCTTACATATCTGACATGCATGATACATTTCAACATTAGCAGTAACTTCTCAATTTGCAACTAAGTCTATCTAAAAATAGATTTAAATCATTATTGCTTTGCACAGTTTTCTTTCCTTAAGTCAAATTGCTCTTTAGTGTTAAATAATATTCATACTGTAGGGTGCTTTGAGATAATTGCTAAATTATTACAGAGTAAAATGTTTCCAGCTCGATGACAGCGTAAGCAATCTGGCTTTTCTTTCACAGTGTGTGATGTCATAAAATGATTTGGTAATAACTATTTCAAAGAGCAAATTCAACTTGCCAAGCATTTTAATAACTATTATCTATAACTACAGTAAAGTTGCTTACTTTGTTGACCAGAGTGAAGTATGAACGTTGTGTGTTCACTTGTTCTTAGAGGCTGCCTGAGCTGCTGGTAATGTGTGCACACGTAATAATTCAGCGCAACAAATACCTGAAGATGTGAAATGGTTAGTTCTAAACAGTATGAAAAGTAGCATGTCTGGAGAATTTGATGATCCTCCAACCTAGATGTTTACCAGGGGCCGTGTTATGGAAAGGGTGCGCTGTCCCTGTTTGCACCAAGATGCACCTTTAAAAAAGCAGAAACAGGGATAGTGTGCTTTGTTACAAATAAGTGTGCTGCTCCTAGGGCAGCCGAAAACTCATACTGCCCTGGACCAATGCATTCAGTCAAATATGGAGCAGCCGCTCAGTGTTTCACAGTGTAGACAGCATGCCCCGTGCATTTTAGAGAAGGGAGAGATACCTCCGGCAGGCAGGTGCAGTGAGGGATGTCTGGGGAGTGAGTCAATGGAAGATCTTTCCCCCCCTCCAGAGGGCTGTCTTCAGGAGGTGCACTGACAGTGCGGCCAATTCCTGTTGCCCCATGTGGCCCACTGTAAATGTGCAATATAAGGTACTGTTTGTATCTCCCCCATGTCTATAATACTGCACAGGCGCAGAAGAGATTCCCAAATTTACATAGGGCCATTCTCCCTTCAAATAAAGCACTGTCCTTTCATGATACCACAGTAGTTACATGTGCACCAGCACTACTAGTATTAGAGAAGGGGACGCACAGGCATCTGCAGACCCTGCTGTAATGCCATTGTGTCCCGGGGGCTCACAAAGCAGGCACATACTACCCCATTATTAATATAATTTCTTGCACATTTATAAGTAACATACCATTTTGGTACTATGAATAGCTGAACAACTTTTTATGTCTTGCCTATCGATAGCTCTAGTTGTCTGGTGCTGAAGACAATAACTATACTTACAGTGGGCTTGGGTAGCCAATGCTTACCACTGATTGACTTCCCTGTCAATTTTATTGGAGGTTTTTCTTTCTCTACTGTGGCAAGTAAAGTCTTTGCTATCCTTTCGTTTGGATGGCATATCTTACCAACACTCCACACATGCAATTTTGTTTTAATTTTAATTTTAGGGCTCAGTGGGAATGTGTGAGTTTTCTTGTTATCTCTTCCATGCGCAGCTTTCCACCAGTCTGCGTTTTGCTCCCTTAAGCTTGTCTGTTGCTTCCTTTGCCACACCCTATCCTACTTGGCTGACCACTGACTCAGCTCCTCCATTGCTCCTGCCCTAAGCTTCCACCATTCATTGTTGTTTATCTCCCCCTCTGTTCCACTGTTGCCTCTAGACCAATGAGCTTATTTTTTTTGTGTTGTACTTTTTTATTGTTTTCATAACTTGAAACAATGCACAAAATTGCAGACCATAGGACGTCAAGACTTACATGATGTATACAGCCGATATTCTGTCATATATACACATACTTTTCTAGAGGGCCCAGAAGCTGCCAATTGGAATTTATGTTCTTGAAAGAATTTTAGTTGGCCTGGTTTTATACTTTTTTAATTCACTGCTCTAAGACAGGCATCGCTTATCTTGGAATATAGATGAAAACAAAAAAAAAAGCATTGCCACACCTTCAAGCACACATGCACATACACCATGAAGCATTAGTGTGCATGCCAACTAACACTGGGCTGCCACAGCAATATGATGCTCATGCCCACATACTTTATGATGCATGTGCACTTATACATCATTATACTTACTCCGCTAAGGCTGTTACACAGTGCCCAAATAAATATTTTATCTTTTTACTGAAATGGATCAGCAGCAGGGAAAATCAATGGCAAAGCGAAAAGGTGAGGTTTAATTGTGATTATTTTGTTGTGTGTTTGCATGTGTTTTTTCATGATTGCATTTTCGAGAGCTGTCACTGCTTGTTTATTGCTCCCTCCATAAGCCAGAGGTAATGTCATAAGAGTCATAAGCTTAATGCAGTACTTCAATAAAGAGGGATGTGTGAGAGCAGTAGGTGATCATCCTACCACTGAGCAGAGATTTAGATTAGCAAATGCTCCTTACCTTGGCCTACCATAACCTGTGGCGTGCTACATATTAGTTCCTAAACCCTCTGCACAGCACAGGCAACTTAAAATGTGGAATCATCTCCTGTGTGCCTACCATTGTCACTTGACAATTGCCGATAACTGTTTTGCATCAAAGATCTCTCTGAGGAAGTTTCTATAGGGTACCCATACAAACTATATGAGGTGTGCTTTTTAGCAGAATATTCACCCTGAAGAAGGCTGAAGACTAAAAGCAGGCAGAAACATGTCAGCACAGAGGATGAGGTCATAGAACACTTAGGTGGTCATTATGACATTGGCGGTGACTGTTAAAGTGGAGGTAATAGCGCCACCAGGCTGGAGGTAAGTATCGCCAAATTATGACCATGACAGTGATAACTCCCATAGACAGCCGATGTACCACACCAACCTCCAGGGTGTTAACACCACTGACCATGGCGGTAGCTATCAACAGCCAGGCGGAAGACAAAGTACCACCCACCATATTAAGACCTTGCAAACCGCCTCGATTTCCGGGGCGGTACCAATGCAATCAAAAGCCTGGCGGAAACAGAACACAGAAGACAAAAGACTCACCATTAGAGACACAGGGAAGATCAACACGGCCATGGAACCGGAACTTCAAGTCTTCCTGATACTCTTCTATGTCATGCTCCACCTGGAGCACCAACGCCGATGAAGACAACAACGGTGAGAACAGCCGCCTAGCACACAAGGGAGGGAGGAAGGAAAAGGAGAGTGACACACATGCGCTCAACACACACCATTCACACACACACACCATATACACAACCAGCTGCAGAGGAAAAACTATCTCACAGGACACACGTCATAATAATGCAAGGACAACAGTTAGGCAGTAATGATATTGTAATTGTATGCCAACAGCCACCATATTGTCCATATGACAAAAAATACTTGATTCACTATTCCGAAATGACGAATGGCCAGTCCAAACTACAAAAGGCCCACATGGCCACAGGGCACAGTCCAAGGCCCAAATTGTTCCCTGACGTAATCCTCACTACGCTGTGCAGGGGCATCTTGTTGGGAATGGCCAGGCACCTCAGGGGGAAGTGGGGTAGGGGGCACGTCAACTGAGTTGGGGTATTTGACCACTGGTGCTGGAGGGGGCTCCTTGCCCATTACAATTAGCTGGGGAGTGCAAGGTCACAGTCTCTGAGTTTGGGGACTTGCCCACTAGTTTTGGAGGGGGCTCCATGCCCATTACAATAATCTGGGGTGTGCAAGGTCACAGTATCTAAGTTGGGGCACTTGCCCAATGGTTCTGGAGGGGGCTCCATGCCCATTACAATTAGCTGGGGAGTGCAAGGTCACAGTCTCTTAGTTGGGGGACTTGCCCACTGGTTCTGAATGGGGTTACATGCCCATTACAATTAGCTGGGGTGTGCAAGGTCACAGTCTCTGAGTTGGGGGACTTGCCCACTGGTGCTGGTGGGTGGTCTGTGTACAACAGTCCTGAGGTTGGCCTAAATGCCCTCTGCTGGTGGTGAGGGCTGCTATGTCCCAGCTGGAGGCGAAAGCTGCTATGTCTCAACTGGAGGTGAGTGTTGCTGTGTCCCAGCTAGAGGTGAAGGCTGCTGTTTTCCAACTGGAGGTTAGGGCTGCTGTTTTCCAGCTGTGGATGAGGGCTGCTGTGTCCTAGCTGGAGGTGAGGGCTGCTGTTTTCCAAATGGAGGTGAGGGCTGCTGTGTCCCAAGTGGAGGTGAGGGCTGCTCTATTCCAACTGGAGGTGAGGGCTGCTGTGTCCCAGCTGGAGGTGAGGACTGCTGTTTTCCAACTGGAGGTGAGGGCTGCTGTTTTCCAGCTGGAGGTGAGGGCTGCTGTTTCCCAGCTGGAGGTGAGCGCTCCTTGCCCACTGCTGTTGGAGGGGGCCTCTTGCCTCTCTTAGTAGGTGGAGTGGGTGCCTTCCCTTTCCTGGGTGGTGTAGTGGGATCTTTCTGTCTCTTGGGTGGTGGAGTAGGATCCTTCTCTCTCTTGGATGGTGGAGTGGGATCCTTACCTCTCTTTGGTGGTGGAGTGTGATCCTTACCACTCTTGGGTGGTGGAGTGGGATCCTTTCTTTTCCTTCCTCTTCGAATATGAGGTGCCTCCACTGTCCCCGTCAACTGTTTGGCTGAGGTGCTGGGCTGGGTCATTGTGACCCTGCTCTTATGGGCAGGACAGGGGGAGAGGAGGAGGGAAGAGGTCAAGTTAGGCAAGGAAAAGCTTCTGAGGGACGGTCGGACAGAATGGGATGGGAGTGGTTGTTGGAGGTGTATGTCTGCTGACTTTGGGTGCAGGTGCATTGGCAGTGTGCTGATGTGATGTGGATGGCTGTTGGGTGTCTGAGTGTGTGCGTTTGTGTCTCTTAGGGGGGTAGACAGGGTGGGAGAGGACACAGGGGATGCGTGGATAGATGTTGTGGAGGTGTCTGCAAGTGAGGTGTGTGTGCTGCTTGGTGTGGTTATGGTGGTGATGGCTGTTGATGCAGTGCATGCAGGTGTGAGTGCGGAATTGACAGTGAGGGGGAGTAGGAGGGGGAGGAGGGCGAGACAGTGGAGACAGTGGATGTTGTTGTGTGTGCAACTGTCTGTTGTTTGTGTGAGTGCTTGTGGCCCGAAGTTTGCTGCCTGTGTTTGTTTGTGCCACTCTTGTCTGGTGTTTTGTGTGCATGCTTGTCTGTATGTGTGCATGGGATGGGTTGGGGTTGAGGAGATTGGGACTAGGAAGTGGTAGTTGGAGGGGCACAGTAGGAACAGGGAGAATGGCTGCCATCATAGAGGAGGCCAGAGCCTGGAACAATATCTGTTGGGCTGGCAGTACATCGTGAATGCCCTTCCCCAAAGCATTGCATTGCTGCATCTGGGATGCCAGCCCCTGGATGGCATTCACAATGGTTAACTGCCCTACAGACATGTATCTTAGGAGGTCAAAGATTCCCATGCATCGCACTGGCATTACATTTGCTAGGTACCACAGCAAAATGAGAGCAAAACACTGCCAACTTTACCCCTCCTTGGAGTCACTAAGCCCTATCTGACATGGAATGCAACCTAGCTAGGTTACCAGATTTAGCAATACAACCATTACCCTTGAGCTGGATCACGCTGCGTTCTCTGAGCTTGCATTAAGGGCACCCACTAACTGACACCCACCACCAGATTCCCATGCCACCTACCAATCATAGTTGTAACGCACACTGTACTCACCCCCTTGTGGCTGCTGTGATGCCCTCAAGCACCCATCCAGCTCTGTGTAGGCCACCACCAGTATGCTGGCCTTTAGAGGGGTCAGGTTCCGATGGGCAACCAGCCCTCGTTGGGAGGCCATCCCCAGCAGGGCCTCTGCGGTCTTCCGGGCCCAGCGTCTCAGGTCCTCCCACCTCTTCCTACAGTGGGTGCTCTGCCTGCTGTAGACCCCCAGGGTCCGGACGTCCTTGGCAATGGCATGCCACAATCCCTTCTTCTGATGGGTGCTGACCTGCAGAGGAAACACAGATAGGAGGACACGATTAACCAGACAATCCAGCCTGTTACACACAAATCACCTTCCATCCCCATTGGCACACACATCACCCAGTACCCACCATGTACACCACCACCAGACATGCGATCCCCCAAATGACACAATGCTTGCACACACATCTCCATGCAACCTTGCCACATGCCTCGTGACCAAGGTGTACTCATCTGTTGGTCTGGAGGCCCATACAGCAGCCCATACTGGAGTAGGACCCGATCCACCAAGCACTCCAACTCCTCTGAATTGAAGGTAGGGGCCCCTTCCCTGGTCACATGGGCCGTGGCAGGATCCAGACAAAGGTCACAGCAGCACACACAGTGTAGGTGTTGTCCTGTGGAAAATCAAGAAACAAGTTAGGTTATAGTCAGAAAATGTCGGTCTCGTACGCGGCGGTGTACACCATCACCGCTGCTGGTGATCCCCATTGGCCACTGTACTCCATAGAGCCCCATGTTATCCAATGAGGAATAGCACAGCGGTGCAAGACCAGCTTCCACTATTTACGTGCAATGCTGATGGAGTTAGCTTACTTCCACCGGACCCTACATACAGGACAGACGGTCGCCATTTTATGGTAATGGACAATATCCAGATAATCGAGAACTGCGTCATATCCATAATTTGCACATACATTGCCATTACCAATGTCCCATCACGTTACTGCTCTATGTACACTGAGGTGGTGGTTCCATTTTTCAAATTATGACAGCTTAGTCACTCTTGTGTCCCTTAGATACCTACCACTATGGAGGAATCGGAGGAGGAGGCAGGACCCCATGTACAGACCACTTGTGGACTTCGTAACATTGGAAGACAGGCACATATTACTCACCTATGGACTGGACAGGTCCACAATCACAGAGCTGTGTGCTCAATTGGAGCCTGATCTGATATCTGATATCCATCATCCCACTCGGATACCCCCTCTTGTGCAGGTTTTATCTGTGCTCCATTTCTTGGCAACTGGCTCCTTCCAAGTGACAGTGGGCTTGGAAGCAGGAATGTCAGAGCCAATGTTCTCAATCGTGTTGGCAGGGGTTTTGTCTGCCCTGGTGAAACACATGTGCAGCTACATTGCTTTCCCCCAGGTGGAAGATTTGGCCACTGTGAAGGCTGCATTTTACGCAATGGGACATTTTTGGGCGATTGATGGTACACATGTTGCGTTTGTCCCCCCCCCCCCACCTGCTACAATGAACAAATGTTCAGGAATCCAAAGAGTTTCCATTCACTCAATGTGCAAATGGTGTGCCTGGCTGATCAGTACATCTCCCACATCACTGCTAAGTATCCTGGGTCGTTGCATGACGCCATCGTCCTGAGGAATAGCAGCATCCCAAATGTGATGGCACAGCTAAAGAGGCACAGGGTGTGGCTAATTGGTGAGCCAGAGTCCCCACCCAATGTATGTCAGTGTATGCCTTCTGCTGTTGACCTCATACCATTGTGTAAGGCTGTTTGTCCCTCAGTACTTGCAGGTGACTCTGGCTACCCAAACCTATCGTGGCTCCTGACCCCTGTGAGGACTGCAAGGACAGGGGCTGAGAATCGTTATAATGATGCACATTGGCGAACCAGGACAATTATTAAAAGGAACTTCGGCCTCCTGAAGGCCAGGTCAGATGCCTCAATCTGACAGGTGGATCCCTGTGCTACTCACCCGAGAAGGTCTGCCAGATAGTAGTGATGTTGCATGTTGTACAACCTGGCCCTCAGATGACATGTGCCCTATCTGCAGAAGTAGGAGACTGTAAATGCCCCTGTGGCAGCAGTGGACCCTAAGGACAGTGAGGTTGAGGAGGCAGAGGATGAGGATTTGGACAACAGAACATCAGTTTTACGTCAATACACACAGGGGAGACAGTGGAACTGACCATTCCTCTGATTAATTATGTTTTCTGTGTGGCTGTAGCAGGATGGCATTCACTTCCTTTGCATCTCTACTTACTGTCCCCTATGGCTTCTCATTTTGCAGATGTTGGTGATATGACAACAGTGTACTGATGTGATGACTACAGACAGATACAGGTCATATCATGTATGCTATCACAGTGTTCAGATTATTTGCACATGATGTGACTTCTGTCATATATATACATTTTCATCACATAAAACACTTTCACTTAGGTTGTTCAAGGGTTTTTATTGCAGTGCAAATAATTGATTGAAAAGTGCAATGGAATGGGGTGAAAGTCCAGAGTATTGTTCCAGTTTGTTTGTAGCATAGGTCCAGTGTCCAAGGGTGTTCATTGGAAGGGGAGCAAAAGCAGTTCAAAGTGGACAAGATGGGACACAAGGGGGACATTCAGGAGGGTCTCATTTTCTGGCAGTGGTCTTGGTCATGACAGGTGTCCCTGGCTTCTGTCTGAGTTGCAGGGAACGTTTGCGGGGTGGTTCACCTTCTGCAGGAGGAGGGGTGCTGGTGGCCTGAGGGGCCTGTGGCAGGGCCTCCTGCCCACTAGCTGCAGCATAAGTGGTGGGCTGGTCAGTAGACTGGCTAGCGGTAGGGGCCTGCTGGTGTGCTGTCCATTCCCTCATGATGTTAGTCATATCTGCCAGCACCCCTGCTATGAGACCCTGGTGGTGTTGAGGGCCTCCAAATCCTCCCTGATCTCCTGATGTTGTACCTCCTGCAGCCGCTTTTCCTCCTCCATGTTGGTAAGGTTCTGGCCCATCTTGTCCTGGGATTGTTGGTAAGCCACCAGGACATTAGTGAGTGCCTACCGGAGAGTCGGTTCCCTGGGCCTGTCCTCCCCCTGGTGCACATCGGTCCTCCCATTGTTCCTGTTCCCCTGTGCCTCTGTCCCCTGAACGGTGTGCCCACTGCCACTGACCCCTGTTTCCTGATTGTCTTGAGGTGAAGTGTGGATTGGGGTACCTGTACAGGTGGGCACACTGCTGATTCACATGTCCTGGGACAGAGGGTGTGGGGACATTGGGTGGGTGCTGTGGTGTTGGATACTTATGGGGAGGCTTTGTGGTGGACTGCGAGTAGTCTGGGGTGGCCGACTAACCAGTGGTCCTTGATGGTTCAGGTAGTTCATCCAGATCCTGAATTCCAGAATTACTATGATCACTGGGGGCATCTTCTGTTGTTGGACTGGTTAGTTGTGGCACCTCCTCGCCGCTGAGATTGTCTGGGGCACCTGTGGGGATGTAAGTGATGTATTATACTTCTTGTCTGTGACATATTGTACATCCCTTGCTCCCCCTTTAATGTTGCTGTTGCCCATACACTTTTGTTTGTGTATGGCGATGGATTGTGGGATTGTTAGTTCTTCATCCTGTGCACGCTTTGGTGATGGGTGTCCATGCAGGGCTGGAAAGGATGTCCATGCATTGGTACAGCATTCAGGGCTTGGCACTGGTGTTAGTCAGATTTGTAGGTGCAGTGTGTGGGACTGGGTGGAGTGATGGGAGTGAGGGTTAGGGGGTGTGATGGCATGCAGGTATTGGGGTGGTAAGTAGTAAATCTTGACTTACCAGTGTCCAGTCCTCTGGCAAATCCAGTGAGTCCCTCAGGATGCAGTATTGCCAAGACTTGCTCCTCCTATGCTGTGAGCTGTGGGGTAGGAGGTAGGGGTCCACCGCCAGTCCTCTGGATAGCGAGCTGGTGCCTTGCTGCCATGGAACGTACCTTCCCCTGTGGGTGGTTCCACCTCTTCCTAATGTTGTCCCTTGTTCTTGGATGCTGTCCCACGGCGTTCACCCTGTCCACGATTCTCTGCCATAGCTCCATCATCTGCTACAAACAGCTACGGCTCTACCCTGACTATTTCCTCAACTGTCAGATGTGGAGAAGTGTGGCACAATGGTTAGAGCGGCAGAACCTGATGCAGAGATCTCTCCTGGGACCAGGGTTCAACTCTTGCCTCAGTGGGTCTTGGGCTAAATTCCCTTGGACCAGATAGTTCTTGCCTTGGTGCCTCATCTAATTAATGGGTCCCACTCTGTAACTCTGGGCAATAGCTTGCTTAATCTCCACAACATCCCTGACAGCACTTGGATGCCTGGTTTCACCCTGGGGGTTGTCCAGGAGTGGGTGCCTCACAGGGAAAAGCCAGAAGTGGTTCCACAGCAGAATGCGTACAGCACCTTGAGACGCTAACAGGTAAGTAGAGCGCTATACAAGTACGAATTTAACATTTTTTTATTTATTTTTATCAGTGAAACAGGGGTACCTTAGTGGGGACATGGGTGTTGTGTGTTGTGCGGAGAGGGTTAAGTGATGTGGGGGGGTGTGGAATGTGGGGTGCGTGACTAATGAAGGGGCCTTTGTGATATGTGTGTGTAGTGGTCTTCATGTTAGTCTTGTGGCGCTTTTTGTAATTCGTAAAGGGTGTTGTATAATGTGGGTGTGTGTTTTATAGGGCTGTTGGTGTGTGGGTGTGGTGTATGTATGAGTGTCAGGTGTGTGTTTCTGGTATTGTCCAATGTTGTGTTGTTTTGTTTTTGGGTGGCCATTCTGAGCACGCTGGTGTGTACCACCAATGATCTACTGCTATTGAATGTCCGCTGTGGTGATTCGTGGGTCATAATGTCATGTTTTGTTGGTTTAACGGTATGGGTGTTCATTCCGCCACTTTAGAACTGACCTTTGGGCTGGCAGATTTGTTTAAGTCGCAGTATTCTGTTGGTTTGGTGTGTGTGTGTCATAATATGGAGAACGGATATTCGAGTCCTTGGCCATTTGTTGGCGGCCATCACTGTGGCAGTAAGGGGAATTTACCACCAATGTCATAATGAGGGCCTTAATCTTTCAGTCAATGTCAGTGTGAGGAATCAGGCATTTTTGTAGTGTCTTCCCACTTTTTGCCCCAATTTCTGATCCCTAGATACTGATTTTCTGACTCTAAGGGTGTCCTGGGCTCTGCTAAGCAGTCCCAGGGCCTTTGCTCTGATTAAAAGCGTATGCAAATTAGGCACAATTGTAATTGGCATGACAGCCTACCTATAAGTCTGTGGTTTATAATAGGGTATGGAGGGTTATAGGCCCAGTGGATTTAACACACTTAAGTATGAACTGCTTTGGTGCCTGTTGTCATTTTAAAGGCAACCCTACTTTTAAAAGTAAATTACATGCAAATTTGACTTTGGAATTAAAGGTACTTCCAAAGTTTCAAACTACCTTATGTTTACACATGAGTCACTGTGAAGGTCTCCCCTAAGTGCCTATAAGCAGGGGCATGTTAAAATATGTTTTATATGCCCTAGTGAGAGAAAAATTGCCCATTTTGTTTTTCCCCATCGTAGTACAGTAGCTCTATTGGCTAACATTGGGAAACGTTATTGAAGTATAATCTCCAGTAGAAATGGGCTACAATTTCCATTCTTTGTGACTGTGGTCTTATTTCTATTCATAGGTCCCTACTTATCACTACTAACAACCCACTTTCAAAGCCTTTTAAGGAATCCAATATGTTTGTCAGACGTTAGCTCTTAAACTTTTATCGTAACTAGTTCCCCTTCATCTACCCCCTTTACATCAATTCATTAGGATATTGTCATGTGAAAAGAGACACGATTAAAAGCCACACTGACATGTTAGTGTGAAGAATGTACAGTTAAAGATGGAGTTGATTGAAAAAAAGGAATGGTAGTCGTTGAGCAAGAGAGGTCAGTGCTATGCCAGTATAAAGAGGAACATGCTATGTTTTAGATATGGAGCACTTTACATTTTATGTGTGTTTCTGTTTCGAGCTGAGAAGGACATTTTCCAAAAAGACACATGAAGTGTCCTGTGTGCTGTGGGTCTGTTTGTTGTCTTTGTGTTTGCAGTGTTATAGTAGACCTGTGGTCCTGACCCAACTCTATAAAATCAGAGAGATTTTGGAGAGAACTAATTGGTTCCTGATTATGGTATATTGAAACTACACATGTTGTGTCAATGAATATCTTTGCACTATTCTATGCTCAGTGTGTTGGTTTAAAACATGTATAGTATAGAAGTGTGGAATGTACAAAATATAGAGAATCTTCACATGAAGAATCTTGTACCTTTCCATCTAACAAACAAAATGAGTTATCCCACATGGTATTAGGATCTGATTTACTAAAGCAATATTATCCACTCAGGGAATATAGGGACATCAACTTCGCCTCTAGCTCCATCATGGTAAATCATTACTTAGATATGCGCTCTGGTTTCATTTTGCTTAAGTAAAGTAGTTATGGTGTATGAGATCCAGACAGACTCCAGAGTAAGACTTATACCCTTACGCCATGCCTATTACACCCCCAACATAGTGCATGCAGAAACTCAGAAATTGATGTAAGCATCGAAGAAAAATAAAATACATCTAGTTCTACATAAGATAAGTGGTGTTTTTACAGGAGGTGAAATGCTAATTGATTTAGTCATAAGCAGAGCATGGGACTTAAAGGGATGAATAAAAAATACATTCTTTTGGAACATTGGTATTTTGTTTGGTTACATTGTTTGGAATAAAACTGACATAATGAACAGGTCAAAGGCAATCACATAATCTGGGAATAGAGGGATTAGTCTCAAAACTTTCAGAGAAGTGATTTAAGTTGTACAAGAGATTGAATTTAAATGATATATCATTGGTGTGTTAAACAACCATTGAATGGGTTGTAATTCATGGAAAGATTTACCAAAACATTGGGGATCACTACAGTTTCCCCACTTTTCTCCATTACCACCTGTCTTCCAATCCTTCCTCTTTGTTCTTTAACTTCCTAAACCACAACTCCCCCCCTGCTTACTAATCATATTAATTTGAACCAACCATAGTGTGTCTTTGTAGAAGAATAGTGCTTCCACTTACTACCCCTTTAAATTCTATGTGCAGATTCTATTTTCCACCTTTCTTCTCTCCCATTTCCATTTTAGCTCCTTTTCCTGCTGCCAGGGGCTGCTCCTCCATGAGGGCGGAGAGGGTCACCTCCCCGCCAGCAGCGGCAGCTGCACAACCTTTATAAGGAAACAATAACAGTGTTTGTTATCATTTCCTTGTAGTGGGACAGGGCCACGGAGGTGACGCGCTGTGAGGGGGAGTGCTGGGGAGTGCTCAGCATTCCCCCAGCACTCCGTCTCAGAGCACATGTGTGTTTGGCCAGAAGTCTCGGGCCGGCCAAACACACATGCGCAGAGGGTCTCTCCAGCCCAGCAACAGTGTTGCTGGGCTGGAGAGAGCCTGCGCAGACTCCCAGACTGCCTTGGAGCACCCTGGCTGGGCACTCCCAGCCAATCCTGATGTTGAATTGAGCAGCTTCAGGGTTGGCCGCAGGGCAGACTGGGAGCCTGTGCTTGCAGCCAGCAGAGGAGCGGCACGCGGAGAAGGAGCCAAGTAAGTTTACTTATTTATTTATTAATTTTATTACTATTCCCCTGCCACCTGCTTCCTCTCCCCCACGCGCGCCACCCTGCCCTGCCCCTTTTAACACCCGCGAGCCACGAATGCCTGCTGCCCCTCAAAGAGATGGAATACACACTTACAAAACAATGCTTTATTTTTAAATGATTTTTCTGTCTTTTATGCCCTAATTTTTTAGAGTAATATAAATTATGAATTCCTAAAACATTTTTAGGTTTTCATAATGTTGCCTTTCTTTAAGATGTGTAATGGAGAAAGCACTATTTTGTGGAGATGAACATATGGCATGCTACAGTCTTCCCCACTGAATGGATAAATTAAATCAAGTATTTTGTATCATTTTCATATTTTGGTTCCAGACTATGCTAATCCAGCATGTGGGAGAAGGCCGAGAACAGCAGTTGCCTTACAAATGGCTATGGACCTATTCTCAAATCAGGGGGATGCACCAAGAGGTCCCTTGGTAGTTACAAATTGATTACTGTCCCTGTCATGGGGTCACATATAGCGGAGTAGAAGCCTCATACCATATTTTATTATGGATATAGTATGACAAGCCCATTTTACCTGTGCCATGAGAATGGGAACCTATGAGTCCATTCACTGAAAGTTCCACTGTCAACACTGAACTCCAATGCCTAGCACAAGGTTGCAGTGTGCCGGGTGTGTGCGTGTGTGCTAGTGAAATTTGGTATTGATTTCTTGAGCACCTGAGAGAGCCAAAGTGACAGAGACCTGTGAGTTCTATTTTGGAAGCCCCAGGTCTGATCCTATACATATGATGGAGGTGATAGTTCTTTCCAAGTCATTAGAAATATTTTGCTGACATTCCTTAGACTGGACGGATGCAGCCCAAAAGGGTGGAAAGAGAAGATAGGCTTCCCCTTAGAAATCTGAATATGTCTTTTCTGATACAGAGAGCTGTTGATTAGGTTAACTGAGACTGCCATTTGTTGGGTGGCAAGTTTCAGGGAGGTACTGCAGTTTCTGTGTCAGCGTATGTAGGGTCCCCTCTTCCTGATCACTGTCAGTTGTGGCTGTTGATAAGCAGAAGTAGATTGCACAAACATCTTTACACCTCTAAAGTGGGTACTCTAACCTGGAAATGACCCTGCTGTGAAGAGCATCACTTCAAAGGTTAATGGTTGAGAACAGCCTGAGAAGGACACATGGAAAGGGAACCAGTCCAAACTAGATCTGTAAATGCATACATATAGGGCCTCATTCTGACCTTGGCGGGCGGCGGAGGCCGCCCGCCAAAGTACCGCCGTCAGAATACCGCTGCGCGGTCAAAAGACCGCCGCGGTAATTCTGAGTTTCCCGCTGGGCTGGCGGGCGACCGCCAGAAGGCCACCCGCCAGCCCAGCGGGAAACCCCCTTCCACGAGGATGCCGGCTCCGAATGGAGCCGGCGGAGTGGAAAGGGTGTGACGGGTGCAGTTGCACCCGTCGCGATTTTCAGTGTCTGCTATGCAGACACTGAATATCTTGGTGGGGCCCTGTTAGGGGGCCCCACGACACCCGTTACCGCCAACCAGGTTCTGGCGGTCAAAACCGCCAGAACCAGGTTCTGGCGGTAAGGGGGTCGGAATCCCCATGGCGGCGCTGCATGCAGCGCCGCCATGGAATATTCCTCAGGCCAGGGGAAAACCGGCGGGAAACCGCAGGTTTCCCGTTTCTGACCGCGGCTTTACCGCCGCGGTCAGAATTGGCCTGGATGCACCACCAGCCTGTTGGCGGTGCATCCGCGGTCCCCGGCCCTGGCGGTCCATGACCGCCAGGGTCGTAATGACCCCCATAGTCTGTATTGTCTGTGTGTTACCTCTCTAGAACATGTGAGCTGCTGGCCCACATATTGCTCCTGTTCCAAGGTTTATCTGACCAACTGGGGGATGCTTCACAGAGTATCCAAATATGCAGCACTCATAGAACGAGGTAATAATGAGGACAAACAAAGATATTGTTCTTTGTTCTGCCTCAGTTATAGAGGTGCAGCATGTTCTCACAATGTCAGGTTTGCTGACTTCAGTAAATCACTGGGTGGATGTGTGAGGATGTCCACACTTCACCCATGGAATGCCTCCCTGTTTATGTTAATGAAAAGCTGCTGCATGCTCTGCCTCACATTACTTTGGATTTACACAATTACGCAGAGCCATGCAAGGTGTCTTTGCATAGTTCTGAAAATACCATTTCATGACGTACGTTACCTTGCAATGACTTCTGCCTTGATAGGGCAACACAAGCCCTTAGTAAATATGGCCCAATGTGACCACCATATTCCCTTAAGTACAATCATCTAACCTTGTCAAGTTCCACAACTAATATACTATAAAGAGATCTTTGCCTTTGATACACATAAATAATTACAATGCTTGCTGTACTGCACAACACTCAGAATTCTAGTCTAGGCCTAGCACACATAATATAAATCCACCGAGTGAGTAAACAATAGCCTTGGATTAGACCTGTGTTACATAAATATGACCCAAATGTTTCTCAAGGAAGCTGGTAGTTTGTCTTTGTTTGCAAATGGCTGGATTTGCAATTCTATTGTGCTAATGACTTTCTCAAACTTGGAAAATCATTAGCATCAAATGTTAGTTCTGAGTATACTCTTTTCTAGGCATATAAAAGGAGGGTTAATTGTAATCTTTACCCCAGTATTGAATTATATTGTTCGTTTAGGCTCATGGAAATAGCACCATTGGCTGAATGTTACATATTTCCTAGAGAAAACAAACTTCTTGAGATATATAGAAGTCAATTTCCTAGATCACTGCTTCCTCATGAAAAGTTTTATCTATTTTTGGAGAGAGAAATTGCTTGAAATACAGGCAGTTTTAGAATGGTTGTGCTTTCTTGAAGATGCAGGCTGTGTCGTACACCATGCCACATATATGTAATGAGATTTTGCCCTTAAGACCAACTGTCCTATTGTTACTCTGTGGAAAAATATTCCACTAGGAAGACATCTATATTTTCTCCCTGAGGTCATTTGTTAAACCTTTGGGGGAAGATTAAAATTTTGAGTCTGACAGTATTTCAAACTCTGCTCTGCCTGTCCTGGTCATGAACTTATACTAGAATGGTCTAAATGTTTATCAACAGCACTACCTGTGTTCTTTTTGCTCTGTCCCATAGAACAGCATCAGCATAGAACGTTTCTGATCAGATCCAGGTGAATAACTTCCGTTGTTCCAGCAGGGCCCAGAGGCCAGAGGGGGCCAATAAACCAAGATTATTCCTGTATTTTATCCTTCAAACAACCGGCATAGGGCCCATATCCTTATTTCATAGATACAAAGAAACACGTTACTGATCACATCCTATGGATGTTTGACGCATGCAAAGTTCACATATACTTTTTCACCTTTGCGCTCCAGGTTGTGTACTCACACACTTTCCTGTAATTCCTGCTCTGTTTTCCAACATATAAATCTAGCCTGCGAGTTTGAAGGGAAAAACATCTGAAGAACAAATCTGCTAATTTCTAGGGCAAATCCAGTGGGATGTTTGTCAGTGATCATAAAGCTTTTCATCATTTGTTCTGCATAACAGAGAAAATGATGGAGTTTCAGTCGGTATTCACCTTAGTATCAATTTATGGCAACAGGAGTAAAAGGCAACAGTAAGTCTGCATTCTGAGTCAGCAACAGATCTGCTATCTCACACAGTGCCACCATGGTTCACACACATCAACCCTTTTCACATGGTGACATGGTGAGGAGCAGATGTCATACAATGGCAGAGAAAATGTGCTGGAATCCACTGCAAAGGGTAGATTACCAGCTTGTCAATTGAGCTTTGGTTCCTCAAGGTGTGTGAAAACACCTTTGGACATTGGCAGCAGACCCAGCAAGATTTTTTGGAGGAGGAGCAGTTTTCTTAGGTTATGGGGTGACGTGCCTCTCAGGTACTTCTCAGCATGAGGTCCCACTCCTCCAAGGCCCACCCCCTCCTCACATGATGACATTTCTTTTACTTGGCAGATCTGTTGCAAGATATTTTTTAATGCAGCTCACTGACTCCCTCTGACAGTGAACCAAATGCTCTTCCCAGAATACACAGCAGGGCATCTTGTGAGTAATGCAAATTGATATCGAAATTGTACGCTAGTGCAAATATACCTGCATCTTGTCTGTGTTGCCATCAAAGTGCTTATCCTGAAGATAGAAGCAAATATTTGAAGACATCTCAACGGTGCCAAATTAGCCCTGCATTATGAGTAGCTGCTTAGTTTATGTGGGCCGGTAACAGCTCCTGCCAGCTCCATTGGAATTAGGAGATACAAAAGAACTCTGATTTATTTTCACACATACATTTTGGATGTGGAAAAATGCCAAAATCCCCCTTCAAAACTCAGGGATGCAATGTGCTAAGAAATTCTGTAAACTGCAAAAAACACAGTGATTTACAATCAAGGAAGACTTAAAGCCTGATTTAGAGTTTGGTGGATGGAGTTACTCCATCACAAACATGACTGATATTCCGTTCGCCGTATTACAATTCCATTAGAGCCTATGGGAATCGTAATACGGCAGGTGGGATACCTGTCATGTTTGTGATGGAGTAACCCATTCGGCAAACTGTAAATCAGGCCCCTAGTTCTGTGCACCTAAATTTACTTGATTATTATTACTTGATTATTGTGAGGAGCAATGTGTTGCTGTCTCTTACCATTGATGAATTGTTATGAACGCTCTCAATCACCTGGATAGATCCACTTAACCCTTTCGGCCATTTGACATCCCTCTGGTGCATTTCCTTTATAAAGAAACATCCTAGTCAGATGGGGGAGAGCTTCCCATTCTCCTGAGGCTGTTTCCTTGTTTTAATAGAAATGGTGATTAGTGCACGTGCTGCACTGATTTAATTTCAATGAAAATAAAAGTGAAATGAGCCAATCTGCTCATTTCACTTTCTGTGCCTTGGTGCTCAGGAAGCTATATCAGTCTCCCAAGCACTGAGGCAGACAGGAGAGGCATCATTGGAAAGGGAAGAATCTCCCCTTTCCAATGGTACCCCTCCATGTGTTTCCCTGCTTGGGTATCAACCAAGGAGGATGATTCCCAAGCTGGGATCCACTCCACTAGAAACCAGGGAGGGGAGCAGCCCCTTGGACAAAGGCTTTTGCTCCCACTTTTATTATTTTGGCACAATTCAGTCTTTCTATATCCCTGGGGCAGATAGGGGCTGATAGCGCAGTAGGTGCAAAGGACTACTTTTATCTATAATGCAATGAGTAGGGCAATGCTGGGTGGTTGGAATTTTGTGGATTCCTGTAGATTCTGGCATTTTCCTTCACAGAAAACGAGGAAATGTATGATTTTAGGAAAGGTTTGACATTTACAGGACATTGTGGGTCTGAAAACCTAATGGTATTAACGCAAGTCACACCATCTTAGATTCTAGCTTCCAAAAATGTACAGGTTGGCTAGTTTCCCTATGTGCCAGGTGAGCTAGGGACCAAAATCTAGAGCTACCCACATTGGAAAAGAGGGTGAGTTTTCAGTAGAAAAATGTGCTGCATACATGTTGCGTTTCCTAGCCACACAAATGAGGTACCCTTTTTATTTTTTATTGGGAGACATGGGGGAATGCTGGGTTGAAGAGGTTTGTAGCTTTCATCAGATTCCAGAACTCTGCATTACAGAATTATGAGGAAAGTATGTTTTGTTAGACAAATGTTGAGGTTTACAAAGGATTCTGGGTGACAAAACCTTGCATGTTACCCATACTGGATTCCCCTAGGTGTCTAGTTTAAATTTTTTTACAGGTTTGATAAGTTCCCTATGTGGCGGTTGAGCTAGAGCCCAAAATCCACAGCTAGGAACTTTGCAAAAAAGGAGTCCGGTTTCAGTGGAAAAATGTGATGTGTTCACATTCCATTTTCGGGTGTTAACGGTTGCGGGCACTAGCTTACCCACACAAGTGAGGTGCCATTTTTATCGAGAAACTTGGGGGGGGGGACATAATACCAGCACACATGTTAGCACCACTGTCTTTCTGTGCATTTGTGCCTTCCAAATGTAAGACAGTATGTAACAAAGAAGTAATTTTGAGAAATTCCCTCTAAATTCCCTCTAAATCATATGCTAGCGCAGATACCCACAAATTCAGATATGTGCAAATAACCACTGCTTCTAAACTCCATATCCTGTGCTCATTTCAGAAATGCACAGGTTTACTTGATACCTATTTTTCACTCTTTACATTTTATCAAATAATTTGCTGTATACCCAGGTCACAATGAAAACCCATTGAAAGGTGCAGCTCATTTATTAGCTCAGGGGACCATGGGTTCTTGGAGAACATACAAACCCTATGTACCCTATTCCTGCAACCAGAAGAATCCACTCGATGTAACAGTATATTGCTTTTGAAAATCTGCCATAGTGAGAAGTTACAGATGAAAACCTAAACAGAAATAGCAATTTTGTTCAACTCAATTTCAATAGGTTTTTATTTCAACTGTTACTTTCTATAGGAACACATTGAAGGATTTACACAAATGACCCCTATCTGAATTTAGAATTGTGTCTACCTTTCAGACCTGTGTAGCTTTAAAGAATTCACCATTGGTTTTGCACACATTTCAGTCACTAACTAGAAGGAGGTTGAAAGCACAAAAAATAGGACATATGTGGCATCGCCCAGTAAAATGCCAAAACTGTGTTGAAAAATGTGGTCTTCTGATTCTACTCTGCCTGTTCCTGAAAGGTGGCAAGATGGTGATTCTTGCACCTCAAGCCCACTATTGATGCCATGTGCTGTGAAAAGAAACATATGCTTTCTTCTGCAGCACCTTTTTTCAATTTTTCCCCCAAAAACTAAATTCTAGCTGTATTTTGGCTCATTTCTCGGTCCCCTCCAGGGGAATCCAGAAGACCTGGGTACCTTTAGAATCCCCAGGATGTTGGAAAAAAAGGAATGCAAATTTGGCATGGATAGTTTATGTGGACAAAATGTTAGAGGGGCCTAAGGGCAAATAGCTTAGCAAGAGGGGGTGGTTGCAAATCTTTTTTGACGCTTGGTACAACTGTGTTTGTGACATAGCACCAATCTACAACTTTAGACTGAAACCTTTTAACAGAAAAGTCTAAAGATTTTGATGATATCATCAGCTATAAAAAGTTAGACTTGATAGGCAAATCTCTATTTACATTCATGAATGCTCAGAGTTAGTGTATTATTTAATGGAAGATGCAAAGTAAGTTGCTAAATGCAATAACAATTTAATTCTTCCAATTGTTTCATTTTTTAAAGAACTTATATGTATACATTTCTACTTATTGTTTTTATATTTGTGTTTGCCACCTTACGAGGCCTGAGGAACCTACATTTGTGTTGTTGGTCCTTTGGCAGCTGGCCGGAAACCCACTTTCCGTCCAGTTACCTCTCATCTCTTGAGGTATAATTTTCACTGTATAAATCTGGCAAAATAAATACATAATTCAAATTCATATTGGAATCGTGCTATTAAGGTTAAGGTCAACATTAGCGTACTAGTGTTTTACAGAAACTGTTATAGTTGCACCTGGGCAAGAAAGACCTAAGGTAAATTGAGTAGAAAACATTATAGTTGCAATAGATAGGAGCCTGGCTTTTTGCTTACTTTCAATCTATTGGTTTTACCGACTTTAAGAAATAATCTTTAGAGAAATGATCGACCTATGATCCTAAGGCTACAGGATAATGTTGCAGCCTTTGCAGCTGGTTTCTTGTGGTGTCTCGTTTCGGATCTTTAGAAATTCATATTAAAGGCAAATCCTATGAATTTAAGCACTATGGGGGTGATTCAGACCTTGGCGGACGGCGGAGGCCGTCCGCCAAGGTTCCGCCGCCGAATGACCGCACCGCGGTCAAAAGACCACGGCGGCCATTCAGACATTTCCGCTGGGCCGGCGGGCGCTCTCCAAAAGAGCGCCCGCCGGCCCAGCAGAAATGCCCCTGCAACGAGGACGCCGGCTCAGAATTGAGCCGGCGTAGTTGCAGGGGTGCGACGGGTGCAGTTGCACCCGTCGCGTATTTCAGTGTCTGCAAAGCAGACACTGAAATACTTTGCGGGGCCCTCTTACGGGGGCCCCTGCAGTGCCCATGCCATTGGCATGGGCACTGCAGGGGCCCCCAGGGGCCCCGCGGCACCCCCTACCGCCATCCTGTTCATGGCGGGTTTCCCGCCATGAACAGGATGGCGGTAGGGGGTGTCTGAATCCCCATGGCGGCGGAGCGCGCTCCGCCGCCATGGAGGATTCATTGGGGCAGCGGTAAACCGGCGGGAGACCGCCGGTTTACCCTTTCTGACCGCGGCTGAACCGCCGCGGTCAGAATGCCCTCGGGAGCACCGCCAGCCTGTTGGCGGTGCTCCCGTGGTCCGTGACCCTGGCGGTCACCGGCCGCCAGGGTCAGAATGACCCCCTATATCCTAAAAGTATGTCATTCACTCTTCGTGATCTTAAATGTGTATTTTCTGAGATGTGTTTCTTGTCTTAAGCACAAATAGTACAGTCGCAATAAATTGATCCTTTTTTCTTTTGAACGTGAAGGAAATGTGTGGTGCCCTCACGTGAGCCTTGTGAGCTCGAGCTCAATAGAATAACTATATCTTTACTGTATGGTTTTGTAGGTCAACATTGACCTCCAGCTGAGTATTCCTCACAGAGAGGATCAAAAACGGATTTCTTTTTCTGCTCAAAAAAAGGAATTAATCTGGCTGCGCCAGGGGTGAACTCGTCTATTTATTACTACACTTCATATTCTCAGAGGACTCGTTCTACTGAACTGAGAAATTGCTGTAAACTTTATTTTAAAGATTTCAAATTGTTGAAAAAGCTCGTCTGGACATAACTAAAACAAGCATGAATAATCTATAAAAATGGCCTTTCTTTACGTTTTTCAGAAACATGTTTTGGAAGACTAGAAACATGGATGCACTCTTATAACACAAGTACAAGGTCAGATTAATGGTTCCTAGACAGCTCTGTTCATCTGTCGAGTATTTTTAGAAAAGTAGATGTTACTAATGTAAATTTAGTAGCCAAGTAGGTTCCAGAGACTGCTTTATTTTGTGATTTGAAATACTGTGAAGCAGATTATGTATACTAAATCATAAGCTATGCAAGGATTTTCTGACAATGGAGCCAAAGTGAACATTATACTCTACAATTCTAAAGTGTAGAATTTATAGTATAAACTGGTTTTGCATATATCACATGCCCTAAAGAGAAAACACAAGCAACAAATCAATACCAAATTCAAGAAATAAATGAATGTAATTTACAATGTAACGGTAGAAAGCTGTTCTTATCATGCACACATTGCATTATAAAATAAAATATTGGGCTACTCTGTGATAGATTAAAATTCTCATTGCCTATGCTTGCTTTCTTTTTTCTTCCTTCATTCTCCTATCTGTATATGAAATTTGTACAAATGTTTTTAATTTTTTTTTCTGTCTCTAGTTATTTTATTATTTTGTCTTTCCTATTCCATGTGGTAAGGAATTGGGTTGTTGGTTAACTGAGGCGTGAGACCTGGTCAGGAAGCAATCACAGTCCTTGTCAGGGCAAAGCACATGTCAACCCAAAATTAACCTGTGCATAACCCTCTGGTTGCTTGGCACAGAGTAGTCAGGCTTAATTCAGAGGCGTTGTGTAAAGTAAACAATTCGTGCAACACTTCAAACAGTAATAAAGTGAAAAACACAACAAAAAAGGATCACACTCCAATTTAGGAAAATATAATGAATACAGCAAGATGAGAACAACAAAAATCCAAATAGTAGAATAGTAGATAAACAATTTTAAAGATTTAAGAGAAAATATCTCTGGACCAAGACAGTCACAAGTTCAGGCCGACCACGATGGAGCTCGATTCGTCTTCAGGGACCCAGTTAGGCCTACTGAACAAAGTACCTGAAATCGTAGTTTGCGGATCATTGCAAGGATCTGTGTCAAAGATGTCAGGTAGCAAAGGCATTGTCGGCTCAGAGGTGTGCCAACGCTGCAATGTGAGGGCTGGCATTGTTAGGTCCCATTAATGAGGGCTTGCGATGGGAAGTTCGGCATCAAGGATTAGTCGCACTATTGTGATGATGTGGCAGTTCCAAGAAGCTGCAAGGCTGTGATGCAAGGTCAAGGGTTGTCAAGAATACCATTGATGCAGACTTTTGATATGAAGCCTGTTGTCAAGGATGAGTTTCCGCAGTCGGTTGCTACGTCAGTTCTGAGGAGCTGCAAGGTTGAAATGCAGAGTATGACATCGTCATCGAGGCTTCTGTAGATGAGGGATGCAAGGGCCTGCACAAAAGAGGCATTGCACAGTGGCAGTTCCAAAGAGGCCAGTGGCTGCGAGGGCAATGTGGGTTTTTGCAATGAGTCCAAGCTACGCAGCAACAGCAGTGCATTACTTCTGCTCTGGGTTGCGCCGTGCAGCTGAGGAGATGTGTTAGTTCTGCTGGTCCAAAGTGGGTGGCAGAGCACCTTTGGCCAACTTCCAAGGGGCCAGGACTAGAGTGGCACCACTTGGCAGATTAGACTCACAGATGGCAGAGTCCGTTTGCTGGGGTCAAGGTTGCTGGAGATTTCTGTTCCTCTGGCTCAAGTCAGGAGGTCAGCAACTAGCCCTTGGAATCACCCTGGAGTCTTTGGTTCAACAGATGCAGGTACAGTCCTTCTCACCCAGGCGGAAGGGAAGCATGAGGTAGGTCAGCACAGCAGTGCAGAAGGCCTTCAGAGCAGCAGTCAGGCAGAATGGCAGACCGTTCAGAATCACAGCAGTTCTTCTTACTGGCAGAGTATCCACTAGTCCAATATTTATCCCCTTTGTGCCTTTGAGGTGGGGAGAAGCTTCTAGAGGCTTGCCTGTCAAATACACATGCGCCCTGCTTTCCAAGTGCTGGCCCCAGGCTAACTACATGGGGTATGCAGTCCTTTGCTTTGAAGTAGGACCTAGCCAATGCAAGTGTAAGTGGGGCTGTGCATAGCTCCTCCCTCGCATCCTGCCAGTGATAGCCCATCCAGGCACATCTAAGCTTCCTATTGTATTTAGGTGTCTAGGAGGAATACACAAAGTACAACTATCAAGTACATCCAGGCATGTGACCCAGGGATAGGCTGTAGGCACCACATGGCTAAGGCAGGAAAATGCCTACTTTCTAAGAGTGGCATTTTCAAAACAGTAATTTAAAATCTGACTTCAACATAGGTTAGGACCTTTCATCATGATTCCAAAGACACCAAATATTACCTGGTCACCTGTTCCCATTTTGAAATAACAATGTATTGAATGTAATAAGGTAACTTTAATGTTATCTTAAGGTAGAGGTATGCTTTGCAGTAGTGTAAAATGAATGCAAGAGTTTTTCGCTACCAGGATATGTAAAACTAAAATATACATGTCACACTTTTTAAATATTTTGCACCTGGCCCTCTGGGCTGTCCAGGGTCTACCCTAGCCACAAAAAGAGAGCACAAGCACTTTAGCACTGGTGAGCAGTGGTAAAGTGTACAGAGTCCTAAGGCCAGAAAAAAATGAGTCAGCAAATAGAACCTCTTAAGGCAAACATTTAGGAGAAAACCATGCCAAGGATGCCAGGTCTAACCCATGTCTACTTTGATTGTTGGTAAAAGAGCAACATGTGTAATTTAGTAATTTATATGAGTTGTCTGTTTTTCTTATCTGTTTTTTATCTAATACATTTGAATACTGAGTTGGACCAAGTCTCCTTTTGTCCAATTACTTTCAGAGACATTTTAATCCTTTCTCACTCACATTGGTGCTTAGATTTATTTCAGCTCTGTAATCTTGGAAGAAAGCTATTGTTGTCATAATTGGCAGGTTCTAACCAGAAACCAAGCCAGTATTCTTGCTGAAATAGATTGCAACTCCAATCCAGTAAAGGTACACCTGTTAGGCAGAGACTTGGGTCTAATAGTTCTCTGAAGCTCAGAACAACTTCATCCCACAGACTACAGATCTAAAATAATAACAAATAAGATCACCAGTAATGCAACATAATAAAAATCATTGCCTGAATGTTAGACGTGGCGGATTTGTGTGGTAGTTCCTCAACCATTTTTACTTCACCCCTCCTGTTATGCTGAATTGTTTTTTTATCCGCTTTAGGATTCTGTGGATGATGCCACTGCTAAACAGTGCTAAAGTGCTTATGATCTCTCCTCTAAACATGGAAAAAATGGCAAACACCGTATTGGCCCATTACATTTACTGATAGGTGCTTGGTAAATTGGGTATACAGGTACTCAGGGCCTGTGAGAATGCTACTAGTCAGTCTGTAGTCTTTTAGAACATGCCCCAGGCCTGCCAATGCCGCCTGTGATTTTAAACTGCCAGTTCGACCCAGCAAAATAAACCCATTGCCAGTCCTATAACTCCCATTTCAATACACATGGGTCACCCCTAAGGCAGAACCTATAGAGCTCATACTGCGAGGTGATTTGTAGTTAAAAAAGTGGACATGTACTTTTAAGCTTTACATGTCCTGGTAGTGAAAAATTCACAAAATGTGTTTTTCCCTACTGTGAAGCCTACCTCTCCCATACAATAACTTTAGGTTTCCATATTACATTTATTAAGTAACATTTGATTGGAAAAAGTAGATTTGTCATATTTACCCCTAAATGTATGGTACATTAAAACCCTCTTTAGAGGAATTTTAAGCCAAAATTCTGAAAATTACACTTTTAAAAAGTTGGCTTTTTCTTGTCCTAAACATCTACTGCTTGCAGTCCTGATCCTGGGTTGATCAGATGACTAGGTGTAGTTGTCAGTTACCCTTTGTGAATTCCTCCCAGATACCCACACACTGGGTATCGGATTTGGTGGAAGGGCAGGACTGGCACCTGCCCTACTTGCATTTCAAAGATACTGCATCACCTCACACACAAAGAGCTTCACACAATTCTTTTGTGACCACAAACTCAAAGCAGTGAGGCACGAAATTCTAGAACCAGATGCTGGGACGAGTGAGGGAGGTATAGAGGTTTCTACCTCTTCAAAGCTAGCATCAGCTTTAAATATTGGACCCTCAGACCAACTCTTCAGATCATTGCTGGACCTGTGGAAAACTCAAAAGAAGGACTTCTCTCCTGTCCTGCTGCTGGGAGGACTGCTCTGCTGTCCTGTTGCAACAAGGACTCTCCTTCAGCCTATGTAAGGAAGATTGGACCTGAAGTCAAGACTATTGACTTTCCATCTATGCCCATTTCTTTCACATAAATACAGCTGCTAACTGAGATTGAGTATGTGCAGCCTGCACACCACCATTTATCCACTCCTGTAACAAATACACTTGTCTCTTCCACAGTAAAGCCTAAAATTTGTTTCCTTTTACCTGTTTACCAAGTTCACAATGGGTAATATAGAGTGAGTAACTAGGTTTTCATGTTATAACTAAGACTTCACTGACTCGTACACCTGTTAAACGCCATTTGAACATGATTGGAAAACATAATAGAAATTGTCAGCAAATCAAAGTCAGAATGCCCAGCTGTTGAAATGTGCCCTTTTCTGTCTGGTCTCCAGATTTTTATTCTTTCATGGACTTTAACTTTGACCGCTTTAATGACTCTGTATAATCCGACAATGCCATTTATTGCTACATTACAAGTCTCCTTTTTCTTTTAAATTTAATCATGTAATTGACCCTCCAGTTCAATGTCATATGTGGGCTGCAGTCTGTACTTAACCCACCTACACATTTTACTAACGTGTATAACTTCAGAGAACACCATTGCGCTCTGGCTGGCCTCCCATTTTAAAAACCACTGCAATGGCTAATAGCACGTAAAAATGTTACATCTTGTAAGAATCTGCTTGTATGTATTTACAAAGACAACACTAAGGGGGTCATTATGACCCTGGTGGTCATGCGGTGGCAGTGTGACCACCGGCGAAGCAGTGGCCCGACCACTTTGGGGATGGTCTAACTGCCCAATTACGACTGTGGTGGTTGTGCCATGGTCGGAACGCTAGCATTACCAGTTTACGTCCATAGGAGGGACCGGCAGTGCTAGCAGTCCTAAACTGCCAGGACAGCACTGCATGCAGCACCACCTTGGGGATTACAATCCCCCTTTCTGCCACCTTTTACATGGCGGTAGGACAGCCCTCTAAAGGCTGGAGTAGACAGGGTGCAGGGGGCCCCTGGGGAGCCCCTGTACTGCCCACTTGGCATAGGCAGTGCAGGGGCCCCCATGGTCAGCCCCGTTATGCTGTTCACTGTATACCAACGCGACGGGTGCTGCTGCACCCAATGCACTGCAGCATTGCCACCCACTCATTTATGAGCCAGCCTCAATGTTGTAGGCTGTATCTGCCCACTGACCAGTGGTGAGCTTGTAATGGGGCCCGTAGGAAGGCTGCCCCACTGGTGGCAACCTGACTGTAGGAGTTTGGTGGACAGCCTTTTCCATTCGCCAAACTCATAAGGCCTCCCAAGTGTGCCTTGTAATCACATGGGGTCCAGCGCTTAATATATCAAGGTAGGACTTACTAAGCAGTCTATCCAGTGGTTTCTCGATTGGATCTGTAATTGTTGCCAACATTCACACTTATTGACAGTGATTAAGGATCGTCATCCCTGGCGTGGTTTTCTGCTGGTGGCAGCCTTTGTGAACAGAGGAGTCTGGCACTGCAGACAGAGTCAACAGAGGAGGCAGGTTGGAGGAGCCTGCATTTGAGAGCAACAAGACGGGAGAAGACACTAGAGAGGAGCCTTTTCGGGAGATTCAGAAAGGCCAGCCAATAATGCAGACGAAGGAAGCAAGTGTCTCCAGATTGCCATGACCCCTGAGCGGACTCAAGGCCTAAGGCAAGTAATTGGAAGGAAATAAAAGCATGGTTATTTGGGCCCTTAACACATTGACCATTGGGTATGTGGAAAAGGTGGAAGGATAAATCAATATATGTTGCATGTGGTGAAGCAAGAGTCACAAAGCTATGAGAGCAAAGCAGTTTTAGGGGTGTTGGTGAACAGTTACCCATAAACGGATAAGAAGAAAAAACTCAGGAGTTGTTCTTTATTTGTTCTCCTAAGGGTTATAGGCACATCAAGACCCTGGAACACTGAAACAGTGAGAAAGTGAAACAGAAAGAGAACCCTTAGGAATGAGAGACTTATTGGACCCAGGCTTTTAAGACTGAAACCTTGAAGGATACCTTGATTTTCCTTATGTATTGTCCTTAATAAATTGTCCAGATGGACCTTGGTGATTGTATCTATTAAGACATCTTCAATGTTTCCATTGCTTTGTGCTAGTCTATGTATTTGGAGGAAAGTGGGTATAGTTGATTGGGGTTGCCTTTTATAATCAAGGATTCGCAGATGTCCATGTGACATACCTGAGGGACCTTTGCCTTAGCCCAAGGAGACTACAGGGCACAGGCTGCATAGCTGCAGGAGCTGCCTTGCCCACATCATCATTACTTGGATTTGTGGACTATTGTTGGCCCTAGCGTTAAGCTCAAGATTTTACTTTAATAGTTTATCGGCCCCAGTGAGCTTGGTTCATTGTTTTTTATTTAAATGTTTAGTGGCTGGGTGTTACTTTGGGAGCTGTGGGGCCAATAAAGTTATTTTAGTGTTGTACGGCCAAAAGTAAATGGATAGATTGTATCTGAAAGCTTTTTGGCCTCCTAGCAGGGCCTAGTAGTTGTTGCTACAAATCTGTGGTCTTCCAAGTGAAGTGGGATTCTTGAAATTGTTTTGAATTTTACTGTTTCCACAATACATGAGACAGATCTGGTATGAGCTGGGTTGGACATGTACGCCCCTTACAGTACATCTTGTTATTTTGCTGTGGTCTTACTGTGGACTTTTGCTTTTCTTAGTTCGGGAGGTATGTGTTGTCTCCAAGCAGATTGAGCTAATTGAAAGCCATCTAATGAAGACTCTTGCTCTGTTGGTGTGGCAACTCCCCCAAGTCTGGATTATCTCAACTCCAAAAGGTGTTTGATTGCCTGCCCCTTGTACAGATGCCTACAGATGAGCCTGGAGATCTAGGGCTCTAGCTGCAAGTAATGCTTCTACAACTATGGCCACAAATGGGCCTGTACTTGGGGCCCTTCGAGTATCTTAGCAAAAGCACACTTCTCCAATTGGTGAACTTAAATGTCAGCTCCAACCTCAATGTAACCTTCCACCTGATTGTTGCCCCTTTGTTGCTGAACTTAAGAACAAGGGATGTCATTGGTTGATGGCTAATACCAATTTTAGTTTAATAAAACATAAGGACATTCTGGTAGGTTGGAGGGTGGGTTGGGTCGGACCCCAGACTAAGAATATTGGCAGGTTTTGTATAGTCATCATCTGTAGGAACCCTGCCCTAACTCAGGGTTGATTGGTTGTTATGTGTGAATGTGTGCAAAGAAATATGGTATCTCAATGGTCCCAGTTGGCTTTTTCTAAAGGCCTCCCAAAATGGACCTTTTGGTGCTCCTCTCTTCAGGGCAGCCGGTGGTGGTGGGCTGGTTCTTCCCACCTTCAATAGGTATTCACCCTTGAATAACCTAGAAGACCAGGAATGACACCCTAATGTAGATAGCAACCGGGGCATCTCTTTATTTCCAAGACCAGTCCATGTGGGGAGTGAGGTTAATTCTTGTCAGACTTAGTTAAAGCTAATCCACCTACGACCATTCTTTCCGGCCTAGCACATACCAAGTAAGATGATTTCCGCTCTATCCAACTAATAGCTCAGGGTTAACTGAGCCAGACATCACCTTTATCTCGCCACCTAACTTTACCACACTGATTTTTTGGAATGTTGTTGGTTTAGTCTCTAAGTTCACCTGCCCACTATGGGGCACATTTATGGATTTATTTGATATCTGCTAATTTTAGGAGATGTGGGCAATGGCTACGCAATTCCATGCAGAGTACATGAATGTTTTATTCTAGCCACTTCTTCGGGCAAGGTAAGACCCTTGGGGGTTTGACAGTCTGCATTAAGACTACACTTTGCTGTACAGTTAAGATGGTCCCTTTGGACAGTGCAGATGCCCTGTGCATCTCTCTTACATTTCCCTCTGGCGATGTGTATTATTTGTACAATGTGTATTGCAAACCCAGGGGCAACAAGGCTGTGTACCAGGTAATTGATTTAATTGCAGCTCACTTCGTTGATCTATATACAAACCCCTTTATAATAATTGACATTTCAACTGCAAATATGAACCTCTTCCTTTCCACATAGAAGATTTAACAGGGAAGAAGATCGTGCTTGGGGCATACAGGGCTTTCACTTACACCCATGAAGCGATGGTCTGCTGCCGTATTGCAGTTGAATGTGTTCACTCTACATGCAGTCCTTTGAGCCTGCAATGGGAGGTATAAATCTGACATAGCGGGGTAAACAACACATATAGGGGGTGATTCTGACCGCGGCGGTCGCCGCCCGCCAAGCGGTTCCCGCCGAAAGACCGCTCCGCGGTCAAAAGACCGCAGCGGTCATTCTGTCTTTCTCGCGGGGCCGGCGGGCGACCGCCAGAAGACCGCCGGCCGGCCCAGCGGGAAAGCCCCGTCAACAAGGAAGCCGGCTCAGAATTGAGCCGGCGGAGTTGAAGGGGTGCGACGGGTGCAGTGGCACCCGTCGCGATTTTCACTGTCTGCACAGCAGACAGTGAAAATCTTTGTGGGGCCCTCTTACGGGGGCCCCTCGACACCCCATACCGCCATCCTGTTCCTGGCGGGCGAACCGCCAGGAACAGGATGGCGGTATGGGGTGTCAGAATCCCCATGGCGGCGCAGCAAGCTGCGCCGCCATGGCGGATTCCCATGGGCAGCGGAAAGTCGGCGGTACACCTCCGGCTTTCCACTTCTGGCCGCGGCTGTACCGCCGCGGTCAGAATGCCCGGCGGAGCACCGCCAGCCTGTTGGCGGTGCTACCGCCAACCTCCGCCCTGGCGGTATTTACCGCCAGGGTCAGGATGACCCCCATAATCACTTGCACTGCTCCAGCCTGATAGAATAAATTATTTAAAATATCAGGTTGTGGCCAGTCTTATATGATATATGGTAATCCCAAGGCAGGACAGCAGCCACAAAGCTTTGACCCTAACACTGGTAGCATTGGTAAACTTCCTCCCTGTAGGCCCTAATGCAGCTTTAGATCAGAGGCTGGCTCCCGCCAACAGTTGGCATAGGCTTAAGTCGAGGGTGGTGGCTGAGTCAGAGGAAACCCTCAGGAAGACCTTGGAGGTTGTGACTGTAGGGTTGGGAATAAGGGCAGGCGAGTCACGTCAATGTCTAGTGTTTGTTTAGACTCTATGGATGATGTTTGTGCAGCATATACCTCAATGTTTCCATCACTTAGGACATTACTCACTAAAGAATGTTGAGGTATTTAAGCAAGAAATAAGGAAGCTTCCTGGTATACTAAGTCCAGTAGAGAAGCAAAGTCCGACCTGCTGGGGTCTATGAGGAAAGGGTCCAGAGATGCTGTGACAGCAGCCAGGAAGTCTTACAAAGATACCATCCCTAAAGCCAAGACAGAGTGGGAATGTAGCCACTGGAACTTAATGTTGAATGCTTCTCAAAGTAGAGACTACTGTACCTTTTAGCTTGTGGTAGTTGGTGGTGATTTATGAGCTCCTACTTTACATGAAAACAGTATACCGGCAGATGCTCGGGTCAAGCATTTTACTGAATTATATACTGGGATGCATTTAGATTATTATCTAATCTGTGTCCTAGAGCTAGGAATCAAGACCCAAACTGCAATTGCAGCAAGGACCACATGCGGGAAAGTGATAGCCAGTCCGAATTGCCTCTTATTAAGTCTCTTATTGATGTAGTGCCACAGCAGGTACAATGTAAAATGGCTACTGAGATCTCCAAGGCTGTGGATAGGATTATGCCTAAGAAGGCTCCAGGTTTGGACAAAGTTCCTAATGACTTGCTTAGGATGTCCAATTAGATCTGTTGTCCCTTTTTTTGTTTTATTTTTGAATGCACTATTGGCCAGAGCTCAGTTGCCTGCAACGTGGGCAAGAGCAGATATAGGGGGTCATTCTGACCCTGGCGGTCGGTGTTAAAGCGGTGGCCAACCCGCCAACAGGCAGGCGGTAAAAAAAATGGAATTCTGACCCTGGCGGGAACCGCCAACACAGCCCGCCACTTTAACACTCCGACCGCCACGGCGGGACAAACAAACAGCGCGGCGGTCACCGCCAACAGGCAGGCGGCAGACAATGTACCGCCCACCTTATCACAACTCACCAATCCGCCACCTTTTCCGGGGCGGGAGCCCCGCCGATAAAAACACGGCAGAAACAGACTACGAACGGGAAAAAACTCACCTCTACACACTCCACGAGGAATCTGGACAGCATGGAACCCGAATTAAACATCCTACCAGCTATTGTCTACCTGCTCCTCTACCAGGAGCACGAATGCCGGCACAGATGACAACGGTGAGTACTGCACCTACAACACAGGGGAGGGGGGAGGAGAAAAGGTTACGGGCACACACATACGCCACACACCCACCCCCACCACCCCCCCAACTATCTACACACCAATGCAGAGCATCAAGTCAGAGTGACACCCCCTAAACCCCGGAAGAATGCAAAGACAAAATAGAATGATGATAAATATTTTAGTATATAATAGCATATTTGAAGTTAAGTGGAATATGAAATAGATAAATAAAATAAAATAGAACATGAACAATATATACATAGGTCAAAAGTCCGGCACATATTGGCTACCTTACATTGTTCGTGGGCCAATGTGCATAAACACATGGGCAAAGCCCACACACGAGACCCGATTCCATTGGAGAGAACACTGCTGGTGCATCAGATAATAAAACTACAGGCACCTCAGGGGGAAGGGAAGGGGGTGCACCTCAGCCACATGAGTCCACAACGCCAGATCCACGAGGGGCCTCAATGCCCACTGTGCCATCCTGGGGAGTGCAAAGCCACAGTCTCTCAAGTCCCAACAGTGAGTGGGCTGCCCACTGGACCATCCTGGGAGTGCAAAGCCACAGTCTCTCAAGTCTATACAGTGGGTGGATTGCCCACTGTTACATCCTGGGAAGTGCAAAGCCACAGTCCATCAGGTGGATTACAGACTCCACTGGTCATGGAGGAGGCATGTTGCCCAGAGTGCTTCGTGAAGCCCTGCCCGACACAGATCCGGCCATGCCAATGGGCCAGCGGTGCTTGACAGGAAGGGCCCAGCGGAGCAGTTCAGAGACGGCGGTGCCCAGCGGAGCGGTGCTTGACAGGAAGGGCCCAGCGGAGCAGTTCAGAGACGGCGGTGCCCAGCGGAGCGGTGCTTGACAGGAAGGGCCCAGCGGAGCAGTTCAGAGACGGCGGTGCCCAGCGGAGCGGTGCTTGAGATGAAGGGCCCAGCGGAGCGGTGCTTGACAGGAAGGGCCCAGCGGAGCAGTTCAGAGACGGCGGTGCCCAGCGGAGCGGTGCTTGAGATGAAGGGCCCAGCGGAGCAGTGCTTGACAGGAAGGGCCCAGCGGAGCGGTGCTTGTCACGGCGGTGCCCTGTTCAGCGGTGCTTCACAGGAAGGGCCCAGCGGAGCAGTTCAGAGATGGCGGTGCCCAGCGGAGCGGTGCTTGAGATGAAGGGCCCAGTGGAGAGGTGCTTGACAGGAAGGGCCCAGCGGAGCAGTTCAGAGACGGCGGTGCCCAGCGGAGCGGTGCTTGACAGGAAGGGCCCAGCGGAGCGGTGCTTGACAGGAAGGGCCCAGCGGAGCGGTGCTTGTCACGGCGGTGCCCTGTTCAGCGGTGCTTGACAGGAAGGGCCCAGCGGAGCAGTTCAGAGACGGCGGTGCCCAGCGGAGCGGTGCTTGACAGGAAGGGCCCAGCGGAGCAGTTCAGGGATGGTGGTGCCCAGCGGAGCGGTGCTTGACAGGAAGGGTCCAGCAGAGCGGTGCTTCACAGGAAGGGCCCAGTGGAGCAGTTCAGAGACGGCGGTGCCCAGCGGAGCGGTGCTTGACAGGAAGGGCCCAGCGGAGCGGTGCTTGACAGGAAGGGCACAGCGGAGCGGTGCTTGTCACGGCAGTGCCCTGTTCAGCGGTGCTTGACAGGAAGGGCCCAACGGAGCGGTGCTTGTCACGGCGGTGCCCTGTTCAGCGGTGCTTGACAGGAAGGGCCCAGCGGAGCAGTTCAGAGACGGCGGTGCCCAGCGGAGCGGTGCTTGACAGGAAGGGCCCAGCGGAGCAGTTCAGAGACGGCGGTGCCCAGCGTAGCGGTGCTTGACAGGAAGGGCCCAGCAGAGCGGTGCTTGACAGGAAGGGCCCAGCGGAGCGGTGCTTGACAGGAAGGGCCCAGCGGAGTGGTGCTTGTCACGGCGGTGCCCTGTTCAGCGGTGCTTGACAGGAAGGGCCCAGCGGAGCAGTTCAGAGACGGCGATGCCCAGCGGAGCGGTGCTTGAGATGAAGGGCCCAGCGGAGCAGTTCAGAGACGGCGGTGCCCAGCGGAGCGGTGCTTGACAGGAAGGGCCTAGCGGAGCGGTGCTTGTCACGGCGGTGCCCTGTTCAGCGGTGCTTGTCTTGGCGGGGCCCTGTTCAGCGGTGCTTGTCTTGGCGGGGCCCTGTTCAGCGGTGCTTGTCTTGAAGGGCCCTGTTCAGCAGTGCTTGTCTTGGCGGGGCCCTGTTCAGCGGTGCTTGTCTTGTGTCCCTAGGGAACCAGATCTGGCCAATACTTCCCGCTCAGTCGCCATCCGACCTTTCGCTTGCGGGCCCTCCTGTGCTGGAGTCCTGGGCCCGTGGGTGTCCTCTGTCACACCCGAAATGGGGCTGGTGGGGCCCTCCTGGGCAGCTCGCCTGCTGCCGGACTTGTCCGCCCTGCTGCCCTTGCCCTCCTTCACTGAATCTCTGGGGCCCTTGGCCCCCTTTGTGGATGTGCCAGGTGACGGTGCCAGGGTAGTGTCTTTGGGGGCTGCCGTCTCAGGCCTCTCGCGCCGGCCCTTCCCTTTTTTGGTTCTTTTCCCAGGGGGTGGGCTGGCTGTCCCCTTGCTGCTGGCCGATGTTCCTGCCCTAGGAGCTGGTGGACTCCAATAGCCCTGTACAATGGTCCTAGTAGGTGCAGGGCTTGTGGTGGCTGAGGTGCTGATTTGACTCTTACGAGATGGAGGGGTGGGTCAGGTGATGCAAAGAGGTTAATTTTGGAGAGGAAAAGCTTTTTAGGAGCAATGGGAAGGGTAGGTGCAGTGGGTATGGGAGTGGAGGAAGAGGATGTGGTTGTAGGAGAGTCAAGTGTGCTGTCTTTGGGTGCAGGTGCTTGTGACGGAGGCTGTCGTGAGGTGGATGGCTGTTGGGTGGGTGGCTGCCTGCGTTTGTGTGGTTTGGAAGAGGGGGTGACAGACACAGTGGGAGAGGACACTGGGGACGTGTAAATGGCAGTGGGGGTGGTGACTGCACGTGTGCGGTGTGTCCTGGTGGGTGTGCTGGTGATGGAGGTACTGGCTGAAGATGTTGTGCATGCAGGTGTGAGTGGAGACGTCACAGGGAGGGAGGAGGGAGATGAAGAGGAAGGGGACACAGAGGAGGCAGTGGCTGTTGGCATGTCTGTATGTGGATGTTGCTTGGGTGAATGCTTGTGTGATCTGTGGTGCTTATGTCTGGATGAGCTGCCCTTGGGTGTTGAGGTGTGTGCAGGCTGGTCTGTAGGTGTGTCTGGGATAGGCAGAGGAACAGGGGAGTGGGACTGGGTGGAGGGAGTTGGAGGAGGGAGGCTAGAGACAGGGACAATGGCTGCCGTCAGTGCTGAGGCCAGAGTGTGGAACGATCGCTGATGGGCAGCCTGACCCGAATGAATGCCCTCCAGGTATGCATTACTCCGGTGCACCTCCCTTTCTACACCCTGGATGGCATTCACTGCCCAACAATGAGCATCTGGAGGAGGTCAATGATCTCCGCACTGAGGGCAGCAGGGGTAACTGGGGCAGGGCCTGAGGTGCCTGGGGCGAAGGAGATGGCCGGCTTCCTGCCCAAGCGGGCACGGGGCGAACGCTGAGGGGCTGCTGGGAGGGCGGAGCTGGTGCGCTGGGTGGCGGCTGTACCTGTTGTTGCGGTGGGCACGGATGTTGCCGCCACCACAAGGGAGCTCCCTTCCGAGGACGTGTCTGTGTCACTGACGTCTCCACGGGTCCCCGTTGTGGAGCCCCCCTCACCCTCCGTCTCACTGGTGAACTCGGAGTCGGTTGCATGGCCCTCCGGGGCCATGTGAGATGCAACTCCCTCGTGCGCCGATGCCACTTCTCCTCCGCCTGACGATGCTAATGCACACATGAACAGGAAGACCAAAAAAAAAAGGGGGGGGAAGAAAGAAAGACATGTTGAGTGCATGCATTGGCGACACCGTTGGCGGAGAGGACAGACACAGAAGCCCCCTGCACTACGCTGCGCACTCGGGTACACTACTCAATTATTGTGACTTGGCCTACAAGTGTATGGACGACAAATGCACACATAGGTGAGCCCGGCCCATGGATAGCTGTACTTAGCACCCTACAGAGGTGGGTGGCGGGGGCATAGGGCCATGCCTTACGGAGGGGCCTAGCCTACAGAAAGCGCCCTGGCCTAGAGATAGCCACAGCCCTCCTCCCCCACCCAGACACCTTCACTGCGCGCAAAGATAGCAGAATGTGCTGATACTCACCCCCTTGTGTCTGCTGTGATGTCTTCACGCGCCCATCCAAATCGGGGTAGGCCACCGCCAGGATCCAGGACATCAGGGGGGTCAATTGCCGTGTGACACCCCTCCTAGGTTGGGAGGCCATCCCCAGCAGAGCCTCGGCCATCTTTCTGCTCCTGCGGCGGATGTCCTCCCACCTCTTGCGGCAGTGGGTGCCCCGTCTGTTGTGGACCCCCAGGGCCCGGACGTCCTTGGCGATGGCACGCTAAATGTCGATCTTCTGATGGGCGCTGACCTATGTGACATGTACAGGGTGGGCAAAGAAATATCATCAGTTATCTGCATGGTCGATGTGAGTGGCCCCCCTCCCCAATCTTGCCATGTGGCACATGCTCTCATCCGTCGTGCGATGCATTCCTCATTCGCTCCCCTCCCCACCATCGTTCATTCACCCCACTCAACCCAAGCATTGCCCACGAAGCATGGTCCCAGTGTACTCACTTGTTGGTCTGGAGGACCGTAGAGTAGCGCATACTGGGGGAGGACCCCATCAACGAGTGTCTCCAACTCTTCTGAGGTGAAGGCAGGGGCCCTTTCCCCAGTCGCAGCAGCCATTGTCTCTTCCAGACCGAGGTCACAGCAGCACTTGCAGTATAGGTCCTCTCCTGTGGATGATCAGGTCTCGAGTGATTAAGCAGAGAGAAAATGGTGTACCGCGACCACCGGCGCTATTCCTCATTGGCTCCTGAAACCCATAGGGTTCAATGTTAACCAATGTGGCTTTGCACCGCGGTCTTCGACCGCCTACCGCCACGGTGTGCCACGCCATCGCAATGAGCTCACATCCCATTGTCACACTCCACAGGTCAGGCAGCCGCCATTTCAAGGGCCCACATGGCTTAATTTCTACTGCGTCACACAGGCCTAGGCCTTGCATTGGCACTCATACAAGCCATTCAATGCATAGAGAATCGTTTACTGTGCAAGCTGTGTAAACGTACGAGATGGAGGACTGTTCCCGTGTACAGACCGCTGGTGGACCTGTCGACATGTCATACTGACATACAGACTTGACCGTGCCACTATACAGGAACTGTGTGCCCAGCTGGAGGCAGACCTGATGTCACCCATCCGCCAACCCACAGGGATTCCCTCTCTAGTGCAGGTTCTGTCAGTACTCCATTTTTTGGCAAGTGGATCATTCCAAACAACAGTGGCCATTTCATCTGGGATGTCTCAGCCTATGTTTTCTAAGGTTTTGTCCAGAGTGTTGTCTGCCCTGATGAAATACATGCGAAGCTACATTGTTTTCCCTGAGGTGGAGGATTTGGCGACAGTGAAGGGTGATTTCTATGCCCTTGGACATATTCCCAACATCATTGGTGCCATTGATGGGACTCATGTGGCTTTGGTACCCCCCAGAGGAAGTGAACAGGTGTACAGGAACAGAAAAAGTTATCATTCCATGAATGTCCAGGTGGTCTGTTTGGCAGACCAATACATCTCCCATGTAAATGCCAAGTTCCCTGGGTCAGTGCATGACGCGTACATCATGCGAAATAGCAGCATCCCTTATGTGATGGAACAGCTACAGAGACACCGTGTGTGGCTAATAGGTGACTCTGGTTACCCCAACCTGTCCTGGCTACTGACCCCAGTGAGGAATCCCAGGACCAGGGCAGAGGAACGGTACAATGAGGCCCATGGGCGTACTAGGAGGGTGATCGAGCGGACCTTCGGCCTCCTGAAGGCCAGGTTTAGGTGCCTGCATATGACAGGTGGATCCCTAATGTACTCACCAAAGAAGGTGTGTCAGATCATTGTGGCCTGCTGTATGCTTCACAACCTGGCTTTGCGACGCCAGGTGACTTTCCTGCAGGAGGATGGTCCTGATGGTGGTGTTGTGGCAGCGGTGGAACCTGTGGAGAGTGAAGAGGAGGAAGACGACGGGGATGACACAGACAACAGGGACAGAGTGATACTACAGTATTTTCAATGACACACAGGTAAGAATCAACACCGGCATTTTACAATTACTTACAGTCTCCTGCCTCTCTACTGTCTGTCCTATTCCCCCAGTGTAAGTTAACTGAGTTGTGACTTTCCCTTCAAATTTCAGAGATGTGGCCCCCAACGCGTGACCTCTGCTTTATTTCCCCATGGACTACAGCTGTGTGACAGTGGTATGTTTTCATCACTGTGTAACTGGACATTTTGGCAGCATTATGTTTAATACATTTGTTCACAATACAGGCAGACTCCAGATTGTTTTTGTGCAATACGTGTTTTTATTAAAAAGCAGAATTTAGGGACATGGTGGGAAATCGGTGATGGGGGGTGGTGGAGGAATGTCCATGGCAGAGTCCAGCTTTTCAGTCTCACAGGTGCATTGTCCATATGCCTGTGGAAGGTGGAGCAGGGGCAGTTCAAGGTTGGACAGGGTGACAAGGTGGGACAGTGGGATAACATCAGGGGGTATCCTTTGCTGGCGGGGGTCTTGACATCCTACTCTGTCTTCTTACGAGATCTCAGGCCCCGCTTGCGGGGTGGTTCTTCTTCTGCAGGAGGTGGGGTTCTGGTGGCCTGTTGTTGTGTGGGGGCCTCCTGTCCACTAGCGCCGGCGGAGGTGGTTGCCTGTTCTTGGTCCATGCTAGTGACTGGGGCCCTTTGTGGTGCCACATGGTCCTGCAATGTGGTGACAATCTGGTTGAGTGCCCCTACGATGGTGCCCATTGCGGAACTGATGGTTCTAAGTTCTTCCCTAAACCCCATGTACTGTTGCTCCTGCATGACCTGGATCTCCTGGAACCTAGCCAGTACCGTCGCCATCGTCTCCTGGGAGTGGTGGTATGCTCCCATAATGGAGGTGAGGGCCTCGTGGAGAGTGGGTTCCCTAGGCCTGTCCCCCCCCTGTCGCACAGCAGCCCTCCCAGTTCCCCTGTTTCCCTGGGCCTCTGTCCCCTGGACGGTGTGCCCACTACCACTGCCCCCAGGTCCCTGTTGTTGTTGGGGTGGTGGGTTAACCTGGGTGCCCTGTAGTGGTGGACACACCGCTGATTGACGTGTCATGGAGACAGAGGCATGGGCCCGCTGGGTGGGTGCTGTGCTGGTGTTCCCAGAGGGGGTTGGGTCTGCTGTGGCCAGTGGCTGTGTGAGGGGAACCGACTGTCCCGAGGTCCCCGATGGTCCGCGCTGGTCATCTGGGTCCAGGGGGACAGAGCTGCTGTCATCACTGGTGGCCTCTTCTGTGGGTGGGATGGACATTTCTGGACCCTCCTGGGCGGTGTGGTGGCGTTCGGGTCCTGCAGGGGTATAGAGGTATGGTTATTGCTTCAGTGTGTGCCATATCGGTCAAAGGGTGGGTGCCCGTGTACCCCAGTGCTGGCATTCCTGTGTGTGGGCGTTTGTCAGGGTAGCTTGTGGGGGAGATTTGTATGTGCAGTGGGCATGCTTTGGTGATGGGTGTCCATGCTTTGTGGACGCATGCAGTTCTAGGTGTTGGGATGGGTGGGTTGTGATGGTGAGCCATTTGCAGGGAGTAGGTGGGGTGGGGGTGGGGGTGAGGGTGGGGGTATGATTTGGGATGCAGGTGGGGTGGAGGTGGGAAGAAGTAGTTAAGAATTGACTTACCAGAGTCCATTCCTCCAGATACTCCTGCGAGGCCCTCAGGATGCAGGATGTGCAAGACTTCCTCCTGCCATGCTGTGAATTCGGGGGGAGTAGGTGGGGGTCCGCCGCCAGTCTTCTGCACCGCGATGTTGTGCCTTGATACCATGGAACGCACCTTCCCCCGTAGGTCGTTCCAGCGCTTCCTGATGTCATCCCGATTGCGTGGATGCTGTCCCACAGCGTTGACCCTGTCGACTATCCTTTGCCATAGCTCCATCTTCCTGGCAATGGTGGTGTGCTGCACCTGTGTCCCGAAGAGCTGAGGCTCTACCCGAACTATTTCCTCCACCATGACCCGGAGTTCGGCGTCTGAGAACCGGGGGTGTCTTTGGGGTGCCATAGGGTGGTGTGGATGAGGTGTGGGGTGGTGTAGGTGTTGTAGAGTGTGGTGAGTGTGGTGATGTGTGGTGTTTTGTGCGTGGATATTGTGTGGGTGATGGTGTGGTTTGCCTCTGTGTGATGGTGTTGTCTAAGCAGTGCTGTCTATCTCTGGCTTTCTGTCGTTTTTTTGTTGTCGTAGGGGTTTGTGGGTGATGTGGGTGTGTGTTATATATTGTATTGGGTGTGTGGGAGTGGTGTGTGTATGTATATCAGGTGTGTGTATTTCAAATTGTCCAATGTGGTTGTGTTTTGTAAGTGTGTGTGTATTTCGACCGCGGCGGTGTGTACCGCCAATGGAATACCACGGTTGAAAGACCGCAGCGTGGATTCGTGGGTCGGAATGGCATGGGCGTATTTCTGTTGGCGTGACGGTGGAGGTTTTGTCATCGTCATTTTTTCGCTGACCTTTGGTGTGGCGGACTTTTGTGGATGTCGGATTTTTTGCGGTTTGCCAGTTGCGGGTCAGAATGACCGTGGCGGTTTACCGCGGCCGCAGCGGTGTTGTGGCGGTCTTCTGACCAGTGGTAAGCGCATTTTACCACCGAGGTCAGAATGACCACCATAGTCCCTATTTTAAAAAAAGGTTGTAGATCATCTCCTGCTAATTCCAGGCCAATAAACCTCATAGATAGTCCCCAAAAATACTTACCCACATTATTTTGGACAGGCTGAGCGAATGAATGGTGCTGCTGGCGTCTTGATCCCATTGCAAGCTGGCTGTAGAGAGAGAATAGGTACAAATGACATATTGTTTCACCTTTCATTTTTAAATTGGAAGTATGCTTTTCTGAGGGGGGTCGACTTAATGCTATATTTGTTGACCTCCGCTCAGCCTTTGATTTAGTATGTAGAGAATCACTTTGGAGGGTTTTGGCAGAGATGGGAGTCCCTATCTATCTTGTCAAAATAATTATTAGGCTGTACTCAAATAATTATTTCCACATTAGTTGTGGCTCCCAGGGTGAGCTAACCGATCCTATCCCCGTAAATCAGGGAGTGAGGCAGGGGTGTGTGTTGCCCCCAACCCACTTCTTTCTCTATATTATTGATCTAATATCCAACTGACGATGCTGTAAGTGCGACCCCTTCTTTTTGCAGGAACTAGAGCTTTGTCCCCAGTTTGTGGATGACACCCTCTTGCTTTCCAAATCACTGATGGGTGTACGAAAGATTTTGGATCGCTTCAGGGTTTTCTGCAGGTAGCATGGACTGGAGGTCAATTGGTCAAGACTAAATAAATGATACTTAACTCCTGCCCAACATTACGCTAAACACCAGTTCCTAATGGTGCATGCCTAGAGCAGGTCAGGGTGTTTGAATATTTGGGGATGACCCTTTCTGATCATTTTGATTGGCTGCTGCACATCCAGAAGTGTAAAATAAAACTCAAGCAGAACTGTGGGGGCATTTTGAGAGCCCACTGTGCTTCTATATATCACCCAATCTCCCCAGTCCTTGAGATTTGGGCCAGACATTGGGGGCTTCCCTATATGGTAGCCCACAATGCCTGTTTTGTTGATGCAGTGAGTTTAGAACAAGTAGAAAATCGGTTGATTTGAGGCTTAAACCATCTCCCAGCAAGTACTCTATTGTTCCCATTATGGTTAGACCACGGTTTGAGGCGTATTAATGCTGTGGTGGCCTTGAAAATTCTATTGTATTGGCAGAGAGTATGGACAGTTGTGGTGCTCTCTTCTATTTGAAAGACCCGGGAGGAGGGCATGGAGCAGCAAGATCCCTTGGTGTGGGAGAGTTAGGGAACACCTGAGGCAGACTGGGCTGGGTAACCTTTGGTCTACCACAGGAGAAGTTACATTAGTATCACAGCAGGCCTTGAAGAGTGCATTTTTGCAGTATACTGACCAATATGCTTTAGGTTCCACCAGTGCAGGTTGCCTAACTGTTTTTTTAATGCAAATGTCTTCATTAGAAATTATTAATGAATGTTTATGTATTTTGAATAACGAAAAATGTAGAAAATGACTAGTGTAGAAAATAATGTGCACGTTTCAAATTGTGACCTTGGAGAGTGGTCGCCAAAATTCACGAATTATATTACTAACATATGTGAAATATTGAAAATGTATTAGAATAACGTAGTAGTATGTCATATTGAGAGATATGACTTATGTTTTGCATTATATTGTAGAGCTTAACTTAGCCCAAGTTGTGGCCTAGTTTTGCCAGGCCTGTGCAGAAGCTGAATATTAACATTCAATGAAAGATGCGAGAGACATCAGACTAACCGTGAACTGCTTATTGTTTAATAAAAATTTGCTTAGCTGAAACCTTTGCATGAACTGACGGACAGGAGATGATGGAACTAGAATGTATCAACTACTGTGTAAAGCGCGCAGGGTGTACTTTCCCAGGTCTCAAACAATAGAGACACTGACTGGAGTAGAAGATGCAACATTTTCGATAACTGATAAGCTGGACGATGAGAACATCACAAAGTGAACCAATCAACAGTCTGAGAACTGTGTAATATTGGAATTCAGAGATTTGAATTATAAAAACCTGGATAAAGAAGAATTGTGTGTTTAATTGACCAATTAGGCATTGTGGGATAGTCTGAGTGACTATGATATAATAATGTGAAAGAGGGGATAGATTTTTGACCATATTCCGAAATTGATGCGAGATCGAAGAAGATTTGAGATTCTATCATTAGGCTCGTGCTCTTGAAAGCCTGATGTGATGCTGATCGATTGATGACCTGAGGACGAAGACTGACTTGTTGCTGATCCATACCGAAGATAGGTGGATATGACAATGTGACTGAATTCATTTTGGTGCCTTTTCTTTCTAAGTACCAACTGCGCTGTTTAAATAATTTTTCCTCAGATAGATGTTTTCCACATTCATGTTCTAAACTGTTTTCGCATGGCGTCCCACATTCTGATGCTAATCTGGGTTAGGTGAGGTCCTTACCTTATGACATTGACAACACAGAGACAAATGATTGACAAACTGATTTCCTAAACTCTGCTAATGATGTTGACTTATTCATTCCTGATTCAATTATTGACTTATGCCACTGCTTTAGAATGTACTCTGATGCAAGTTGTGATTAGGCTATGTTTTTGGTATCTTCTAATGAATTTATACGGATTTGTTGACTTGAATAAAGTTTGAACTAATTTTCATGAATTAGTATTGAAATTAATAGGGAATAAAACTACTAAATGTATAGTGAGCTGTGGTTATTTATGACTGGAGGGTCATGGGGTGTTATATTCTGATTCATTGTTGATAATGACTAATGTTTATTGAATTGGGTATTAATCATTAGTGTGACTTCCATTACCCTAGCCAGGATACTCAGGCGAATCAAAAGGTTCATCGACCTATACGCGTCCCCTTGTAAGTTTACTTACTAAGGACCATACGCGCTAACAGTTTTTTTTACTGAGTTTAAAGCTGAGTATCATCTCAAGTCATTCCTGGATGAGATCAAGCCACTCCAAGCTGGGACTTTTTTTTAATCAAATTTCATGTTCATTTCAGGGACTTTGCCAACTCGTGCTTTCACTGCCTCATGGAATGTAGAAGCTCTGATCCTGTTAAAACTTGCCCACTGTGCCAAGATGAAAGTGAAACGGCTAAACATATTGCTTTATTTTGTCCAGGCTACCATGGGTACAGGAGGAGATGCATATTGCCTCTCTGTCACAATCTGGGGCTGAAAGAGTATAAGGTTATGTTTACAATTCTTAGAAGTGACACTAGACAATGTATTGTTTTGCTCTTTCTAGGTGTTCAACATCCACCTGGAGTCTTAGACAGAGAAAGTTGCTTACCTGTACCCTGTTTTATACATGTATTCTAATGGTTGTATCTGTAATTTTATGGTCTTTTTAAATATTTTTAATGGTTTTGCTTTTAAAATGTATCTATGTATTTTATTTATGCTCTTTAGTGGCCTCTGGCCGAAATAAAGGTATTTTGAATCTGAATCTTTTCAATGAACAGTTGCAACAATCTGTTTGTCATTGTGTAGGCAAATCTTTTTTAAATGTGAATAAAAAACGAATTTGATAGGTCAGCCCAGGAAAATGGTAGAAGAAAAATGTAAAGTTCCTTTAATGTTATTAAAAATCAAATTTTATGATGAAAGTAAATTTGTGATACATTTTCTGGAAAACTACTTATTCATGCTGCCTAAAAGGAAACTGGTTTTAAACCTTTTTGCCGCTAGAGACTGGCATACATATTCCAGAGCAGTTGTGAATGACTGCCATTTTTTAGGACAATTGATGTCCTTGAGGAACAATAGGAAATGTTACTAGCTAAGTTGTCATTGTAAACTATTAACGAGTCTGAGGTGGACAGGAACACCTAATGTTGTTAATATATGAACATAATTTGGGAAGTGTAAGAAAAATGTGTGGGTCTTGGTGCCACCATAGTATGTGTTTATTAATACTGTTAATACAAATTTTGGAAAATAGTGATGACTGAATACAGTAAAAACTGAATTCAATAGGCAGCAAGAATCATTCACGCCTCACACCTCCATCCATTGGGAGGATTTGTCACTTCCACTTCACATTAATCATAAACCTAGCAAGAATATACTTATGAAGTTATTTTAACATGTAGGGTTTAGTTTGATCCATAAACTGTGTATAAATATGATCAAGAGCTTTCTCTGTTCATTGATTTGTAAGAATACATATGGGAAAAATAGTAGATTTTGTTAGATCCAAAGGTTTGGTTTTGAGTATAGTTTACCACCCACGACTAATCATTGTATGTTCCTGCATGTACTGGTTCACTTCCCTGGTGCACTGTCTGATAGCAGTGCAGGTACCTTGGAGTAAAGTGAGCCTGGGTGTGTAAGAAACTCTATGCCCACCCTCAAGCCAAACAAATGTGTGTGAGGCAAGGATTAAATGAGGGAGTGTGTGCTGCTCCAACACGTTCCACTGAGCAGCATCTCTAGCCTCTTCCATCACCAACGAGGATCCATGTAAGACAGTCAAAACTCATATCCTAAACCAATCACTATTACTCAAACAGCCTCTACTTGTGTTTCCTGACTCTCTAGCCAGTCGTCTGCAGATTGTGCAAAATTTGGCCGTCAGTTTAATTGTGAAGATACCAGTATGAGTGTCACTAGCCTACCATCTTAAAAAACCGCATTGGCTGCCAGTATCAAAGTGTATTTTTTTCAAATCTTTGGTTCTGGCCTACAGAGCATTTTAAAATTGTGGCTGTTAGAAATGGCGTCTTTGGTTGGCAGTCAGGTTACCCCCTGTCCAAGCAAGGACCCTCACTCTAGTCAGGGTAAGTCACACACAATCCAAATTATCCTGTGGCCATCCTCTGGTAGCTTGGCACTGAGCAGTCAGGCTTAACTTAGAAGGCAATGTGTAAAGTATTTGTGCAATAAATCATACAATAACACAATATAGCACCATAAAAATACACCACACAGTGTTTAGAAAAATATAAAATATTTATCTGGATATTTACAGGTCAAAAGGATAAAAGATGCAATAAGAGATTGTAAAGATATCATTGGGAAGTGATATAAAGTGTCTTAAGTCTTTAAAAGGCAAACAAAGGCCCTCATTACGACCCTGGCGGTATAGAACCGGCAGGGCCGCGGCACGCGGGAGCACCGCCGACAGGCCGGCGGTGCCCCGCGGGGCATTCTGACCGCGGCGGCTTAGCCGCGGTCAGAGAAGGGAAACCGGCGGTCTCCCGCCGGTGTCCCGATGCCCCCAAGGAATCCTCCAAGCCGGCGCAGCTTGCTGCGCCGGCTTGGGGATTCTGACTCCCCCTCCCGCCATCCAGTTCCTGGCAGTTCTCCCGCCGGGAACCGGATGGCGGGAGGGGGAGTCGCGGGGCCCCTGGGGGCCCCTGCAGTGCCCATGCCAACGGCATGGGCACTGCAGGGGCCCCCGTAAGAGGGCCCCAAAATGTATTTCACTGTCTGCCTTGCAGACAGTGAAATACGCGACGGGTGCAACAGCACCCGTCGCACCTTCCCACTCCGCCGGCTCGATTACGAGCCGGCATCCTCGTGGGAAGGGAGTTTTTCCCTGGGCTGGCGGGCGGTCTTTTGGAGACCGCCCGCCAGCCCAGGGAAAAACTCATAATACCCTCGGTATTATGGAGGGCTGAATTCTGGCGGGCGGCCTCCGCCGCCCGCCAGAATCAGAATGAGGCCAAAGTCTCTTTCAAGCACAAAGTACCTGGTTTGGAGTGAAAATATATGTAGAAAAAGGTGAGTTTTAGGCTTGGCAATTACTTTTAAATGCCAAGTCGAAGTGGCAGTTGAAACTGCACACACAGGCCTTGCAATGGCAGGCCTGAGACAAGGTAAAGGGGCTACTAAAGTGGGTGGCACAACCTGTGCTGCAGGCCCACTAGTAGCATTTAATTTACAGGCCATGGGCACATATAGTGCACTCTACTAGGGTCTTACAAGTAAATCAAATAGCTAATCAACATACAATTTACACAGAGAGCATATGCACTTTAGCACTGGTTAGCAGTGGTAAAGTGCCCAGAGTTCAAAAGCCAACAACAACAGGTCAGAAAAAATAGGAGGAAGGAGATGACCCTGTAAAAAGTGCCAAGTCCAACAGTGGCCCTAAATACCTCATCTACAGGTTTGCAGGGGTGGTTGGTGTTTTTCCTTTCTGGCAGCTAAAGCCTGCAGTAATCTTCCTTTTGGCCTTCGTCATAGCTCCGATGAGATACACTTTATGAAGCAGCTCAAAACATGGCTGTTCACTATTCATTAGCATTTTCAGTTTTACAGTGTACCTTTGCTCCGTAGTGTTGGGACTTCGTTTTGGGCAGCTGTTCGAGCTTAATCCTTCAATCATCCATTTAGGCCCTTAGCTTTTATTTTTTTGGATCAGAGATAAGAAGACACAGAAAAGGTCACACACACTAACATACAGGGAAGCGCAATTCAAGAAGGGTCGAAAGAGGAAATCAACTTGCCATGAGTAGTTGGTGCTGTTTAGAAAAAGAACGCATCACTTTGGTTATAGGTTGGAGGTATGCAGATTTATGAGTGCAGGATTACATGGTTAATTGTGTGTGTAATTGGGACCGTCTTCTCCACGATGCTGTTGACAGTTTTTTTATGCTCTTGACTTTGCTCCCCTTCTCCAGCTGTCATGGACCTTCACCTAGTCCGGACATTGTCTTACTGCAGGGCTCTAGGCAGATCCTTCAGGATTTTGCGACTTTACCAAAAAATTGCAAATAGGTTCTTTTTCGTATCCGTAATGCTATTAGGCCACAAATAGTATGCATGCATGCAGGAAATAGAATAGACTTTCAATGCTCTTCTGCTTGATGTTGGTGAAGTATTATCTCAAAACGACCAAACTCAGCACTGAAAAGCCACATGTTTTTTTGGAGCCCATCTCAAGCCAGACATCCCAGAACGGCCCGACACATTGCTGTTATTCCTGGTCTCCTGCACTTTACAGCTCAGCTGTTTGGCCTCTCATGACCAAAAGCACCCCGATTTGTACTTAGACTCATGTCCTTTATACCAACTTGAACACCTCACTGTACTACGGAAATAAGGCATTCAGAGCTCAGGCGATATACACCAGAAAATAAAGCCTTTCGAGCTTCACGTAATTGATGCAGCGCCCTTCAGTGATCATCTAAGGATCAACCAGTTTTTGCAGTACTAATGAATCACCAAGCTCCGTTAACGCACCCCAATATTGACCTGCACTAATAACAATACATATTGGGATTCACTACTGAGCTCATCAGATGACCTCCAACACTAACCTAATCTGTTATTCGAGCTTTGATCACTAGCAGCTCAGCTGGGAATCTTACGCTAATGCATCTGCTCTCAGGAAAGTCCAATTCTGTTGGGATCCCAAACATCATTAGTGCGTGAATTGTCCCCATATTTTCCGTGTGAGCCTCCTACAAAGATCAGTCATTTCCTTTGCACCGTATCCTTTCTCTCCAAAAGGATTGGGCTTGATGGTCCCTTTTGAGGGAATGGCCAAAACCGATTTCCAATACCCTGTGTGTAAAGAACAGGGACCGATTATGAACGATGTGAAATCCTGCATTGACACCCCGGGGGAGCTAACCTATGCTCTATATTTACAAGTAGATGTAACTTCACTTTTTGTGGCATTACGCCTCCTTGTAAATATGGGTCCTTCCGATGCAGTTTTCTGTGGTCAGAGGGGCATGCAATGGGTGTTGCTGTGGGTGTGCCACAGCAACACCCCTGGCATTTTGAAGCTGCCTCAGATTTACGAGATTTCGAAAACCTGAGGCAGCGCCAACATCTAATGCCAGTGCAGGAGTGGAGTTAGCAAGGCGCAATGAGAAGTAATACATTTATTCCTCCTTGTTTTTTACTTCATCTAAGCGTGCTGCATTGTGCAGCACTCATATAAAGAGCAAAATGCCAGAAATGATTGTTTATGTGCGGGACGGTGTCTCGTCCTGCACATAAACAATCATTTAAAAATTACGCTTTAAGTGCCAAATCACCATAAGTTATTGTTTATGTGCAGGAAGGGACACTTTCCCGCTCATAAACAATCAAACCCTTCAACTCAGACATCCTTGCACAATGGTTCGAGGATGCCTCCATTGGTGCTGGCAGCTAAATTTAGCACCAGTGCAGGGGCCAACACAGGGGTGCGCGTATTCAATTAAATCCCTGCATTGTGAAAATGACGGAGCACAGCGCTGCCAATTTTGTCCCAGCGTCACGCTCTGTCATTTTCCTATAAATATAGTTTGCACACAGCGGAGCAGGGGAAGACACACACTATTATACCATTGTCCAATATTGTAAGCTCCAAGCCATGAATGGTGGGATAGTACCACACTGGGTTTGGTATTACTACAAACAGTAAACTGACTCTTGTCTTGGGTGAGCAATATCAAAATGATTTTAGTACTACTAATATTAATTACAAATTGTTAAGACTATCACAAATTTATTCATTTTTTTGGAGAGGCTGCAGGTCAATCAATCAATCAGTGTATTTGTAGAGCGCACTACCCACCCGTAAGGGTCTCAAGGCCCTGAGGGGAGGGGGGTTCTGCTACTGCTCGTATAACCAGGTTTTGAGGTGCTTCCTGAAAGTCAGCAGGTCTTCGGTCTGTCGTAGGAGCAAAGGAAGGGTGTTCCATGTCTTGGCGGTGTTTTATATGCGTTACAGTCATTTGAGGAGTTTGGCCGGGGCTCCTGTGTAGAGGGCATTTCTGTAGTCAAGTTGGCTGCTGACGAGGGCTTCGGTGACTGTTCTTGTATCTGTGGGGATCCATCAATAGATCTTGCGGAGCATGCTGAGGGTGTTGAAGCAGGATAAGGATATGGCACTGACTTGCTTGGTCATGGAGAGTGTTGAGTCGAGAATGACGCCCAGGTTGCATGTGTGGTTGGTGGGTGTCGGGGCTGCTCCCAGAGTGGTCGGCCACCAGGCGTCGTCCCAGGCTGAGGGGTTGGCGCCAAGGATGAGGACCTTCGTCTTATCTGAGTTCAACTTCAGTTTGCTGTTCCTCATCCATTCGGCGACGGCCTTCATTCCTTCATGGAGGTTTGGATTTGGCAGTGAGGGGGTCCTTGGTGAGGGAGAGGATCAGTTGGGTGTCGTCGGCGTAGGGGATGATGTTGAGGTTGTGTAGCCGGGCGACGTGGGCGAGCAGGGCCATGTAGACATTGAATAGTGTAGGGCTGAGGGACAATCCTTGGGGGATGCCGCAGATGATCTTGGAGGCTTCGGATCAGAAAGGGGGGAGGTGGACGCTCTGGGTTCTGCCAGAGAGGAAGGAAGTGGTCCACTCGAGAGCTTTGTCCCGGACCCCTTCATTGTGGAGGCGTGTGTGTAGGATGCAGTGGCAGATGGTGTTGAAGGCGGGCGAGAGGTCCAGGAGGAGGAGGGCCGCGGTTTCGCCGTTGTAAAGCAGGGCCCTGATGTCATCAGTGGCGGTGATGAGGGCAGTTTCGGTACTGTGGTTGCTGCGGAACCCTGACTGGGATGGGTCCAGGATATTGTTTTCTTTGAGGTACTGGGTCAGTTGTCTGTTGACGATCTTCTCGATGGCCTTGGCCAGGAATAGGAGCAGGGAGATGGGACGGAAATTCTTGAGGTCTCTCAGGTCTGCCATGGGTTTCTTGAGTAGGGGTTTGATCTCAGCATGCTTCCAGCTCTCTGGGTAGTTCGCAGTCTCGAAGGAGATGTTGATGACTGTGTGGAGGTGGGGTGCGATGGTGGCGCTTGCTTTGTTAAAGATGTGGTGCAGGCATGGGTCTGAGGGAGATCCAGAGTGGAGAGTGCTCATGGTTTTGATTGTGTCCGCTTCGTTCACGTTGACCCAGATCAGCAGGGGGTCATAGTTGAAGGTGGGTGGAGAGTCTGAGGAGTCGGTGGTTGGTGGGGTGGTCTGGCTGTTGAAGCTGTCATGGATGTCTGTGATCTTGTGGTGGAAGAAGGCTGCGAGGGAGTTCCACAGGTCTTGTGATGGTGGGATGTCGTTAGTGCTGGAGTTGGGGTTGGAGAGTTCCTTCACGATGTTGAAGAGCTCCTTGCTGTTGTGTGCGTTGTTGTCCAGGCGGTCTTTGAAGGAGGTTTTCTTGGCAGATCTGATGAGGTGATGGTGATTGCCAATGGCGTTCTTGAAGGCAGCATGGTTGTCCGGTGTATGTTCGTGAAGCCACTTTCTCTCCAGTTTCCGGCAGGTTTGCTTGGAGGCTCGAAGGTCAGAGGTGAACCAGCTGCATCTCTTGTTGGCCCCTCTGTTGGAAGGTTTATTGAGCGGGGAGAGAGTGTTGGCACAGTCGATCCTGCGCCAGAGGTTGCAGGCTGCGAGGTCGGGATTGGTGGGTTCGGTGGGTGGTTTTCAGGCGAGGCTGATGTTCAGCTGGTCTTGGCTGACTTTGCTCCAGTTGCGGCAGGGGATCTGTTCGGTGCCGTGGCACATGGTGGGTTTCTGGAAGGTAAAGTGGATGCAGCGGTGGTCGGTCCATGGGAGCTCAGTGGTGTGGCTGAAGGTGACGTGGGGGCTAGCGGAGAAGACGGTTTCCAGCATGTGGCCGTCGGAGTGTGTTGGAGTAGTGACGAGTTGTCTGAGTCTGAGGGTGGTGAGGTTGTCGATTAGGGTGGTGGAGTTGGGGTCGTTGTTATTCTTCAGGTGAAAGTTCAGGTCGTTGAGGAGGATGTAGTTAGCGGAGGCTAGGGCGTGCCTGCTGACGAGGTTGGCAACGGAGTCGCAGAACTGAGGCCATGGCCCGGGGGGGTATGTAGATGAGAGTTCCTCTGAGGGTGGTGTTGGGGTTGGTGTGGATCTGGAAGTGCAGTTATTCGGCGGTGCTGAGGGTGTCATCGGTACAGGTCGTGACCCTGATGGTGTTCTTGTGGATGAAGGCGATTCCGCCTCCGACTCCGTTGGTGCGATCCCTGCGGGTGATCTTGTACCCATCCGGAATGGCAATGGCGAAGTCTGGGGCTGAGGAGGCATTCATCCAGGTCTCCATCAGGAAGGCGATGTCCGGGGTGGAGGTGTCGAGCAGGTCCCAGAGTTCGATTGCGTGTTTGGGTGCGGAGCGAGTGTTTAGTAAGATTCATCGGAGTTAGTTGGGGTCTGGCTCAGCAGGTGGTTTGGCAATTTGGAGGCTGGTGAAGCTGCAGTTCTGGCAGGTGAAGGGTCCCTGGGTGTGCTTAGGGGAAGCCAGGAAGCAGGCGTGTGCTCCTCCGGTGTTGAGTGTGAGGAGGGTGCTGGTGGTGTAATGGTGTTGGTTGCCGTGAGGGTCTTGGGGACCAGGGGTCCTGGCACTGGGAGCGGTCCGGATGCGGACGGGCGCAGCGGCTGCTTTATAAGGGGAGGTGGGAGGGAGGGGCAGGTTGGAGGTGGGAGCGGGGCAGCGAATGAACGAGCGGGGGCGGGCTTCAGGGACGCAGCGGTGGGAAGAGGAAAATGAAGTAGAGTGAGGGGGTGGGGCCGCAGGGACACAGCGGCGGGGATAATCAGGAAAAAGAGGGAGAAAAAAAAGTGCAGTACTCTTCTGCAGTTTTTGATTTGTTGAGTTTTTGATGTTTTCAGTAGCTTTCCAAATCATTCCCCCAGTCTCCCTTTTTTTGGTGTTGATGACCAAAGCCTGGCCCGAGGAAGAAGAGGTAGTTCAGAGAATGATCTGGTTGCTGTGCTGATAGGAGGTCTGAGGCTGAACCTCACAGCTCCCGTCCTGGAGGGAGGTAAATATATTGAGGTAAAAGTACCTTGATTATAGCGAAATTGTGTGATCAGGAACATGTATATGTAAATTACTAGTCCCCTTTGTCCTCTTGCCAATATAGCGCACATTCCTAAGACTGCATTGTTCACAAGGGCAAGTTATTCAAAGGCAAACAGCTAATAATTTTGAAATATTTGCAAAACCACATCGTACATTAGGAGTGAAGAAATTTTTTAGCAACTGCGGTTCACTAATAGATGTGTTAACCTTTTTGGTGTGTGCTGCCAAGCAGCTGGGCTAGCACAATTATTTAAAAAAAACAGCTTATGTTTGAACCAGAAGGTACCTTATCTCTCAAGGTTTGTAGGTGAATACTAAGGCCCTGATTTACACTTTTTGGTGCAAAACTGCACTAACGTAGATTTATGGAATGGTGCAGCCTGTTGCAAATGGTAGGCTAGTGTAAAAAAAAAATGTAATTTTTCAGGTGGGGCTGGCAGAATGGAAGAAGGGGTTTTTGCACCAAAAAATGACGTTAGGCAGGTTAAAGTAAAACAAAATAAGACTCTAACCTGCCAAGAGTCATTTTCTGACGTAAAACCATCCATACCACATGACTCCTGTCTTAGAAATGACAGGAGTCATGCCCACCAAACCAATGGCCAGCACAGGGGACCAGGGTCCCCTGGGCATGACCATTGCACCCAGTGCCATGTTGGGGGGCCCATTTTAGTGCTCCCAATGGCACTTAAAAAACAATACTTACCTTCTCTTACCTATACTGACCTGGGATGGGGTCCCTCATCCTCCGCTGTCCGTCTGGTCTGGGTAGGGGTGTTCCTGAGGCCTGGGGAGGGCACATGTGGGCTTATTCCATGGTGTTCCACCATGGAAATAGGCTCACAGGTCCCCTAACACCTGGCCTGACCCAGGCGTAAATAAATGGTGCAAAGCAAGCTTTGCACCATTTTTTGACCCTTCCTCCCTCCCGTGCGTGATTTTAGCACAGCGGATAAATATGGCACTAAGGCCATAGAGGTTTTTTTTGTACGGGAATGCCGACTTTGCATCTCATTGATGCAAAGTAGGTGTCCACGTCCAAAAAATGACTTTAACTCCATAAATTTGGCACTAGAGAGGTCTAAGGCCAAAGTATAAATGTGGAAAAACGACTCAAATTTGGCGCAACACAAGTATAAATATACCCCTATATTTTGTAAGTTTGCGCTGCTTTTGCATCAGAAAATGATGCAAATGCGGCACAACAAAATTATATAAATATGGGCCCAAGTGCAATGTTGAACAAACGTTTCTGTGAACTGAACTGAAATTGAGAAATCCTTGAAACAATATCTGGATGTTTGATACTAAAGTATCCCTTCACAAACGTCCAAAATATAAAAACCAAAATGTGACTTTTCCTGCAGAGGGCCAAACATACAGTGAAATACCAAATGATCTTCCTCTTCAAATGTATTGTGTCTACTTTAGTGCCAATGTAGAAGCAGCAAGCATGTAATTGATCAAACTGGATAGCATGTGTCTAACATAGTTTCTTGCCACTGGTTCCAACTCGATTAACATTAAGGTAAGTCAAATCCTGTGCTTTAATAATCAACCATGACGATTATTGCAAAGCCTAGCAATCTCTGATACAGCAGAATGAATTAACTATTCCCAAATAGCACGTTTTACAATGTTTCAGAGAAGAAAAACACACAAGTTCATAGCATGAGTGTCATAGCATGGCATTACGCAAAAAGACAGCACTAAACTGTCACTTGCACAGCAGACCAATCAGAGTGTTAATTTGCCGAACACCTTCTAGCAAACGATTTTCACTGGACAGACACATAAAATATACAGCTTAACACTATGGACTGTTCTGCACTACCAACACAGTAAAAGGTGTTCAGCTCATAACCATGTAATGTTCCAAAAGCTATCGCTTTTGCCGAGGAAGCTAGAGAACATTTTTACTGTACATGTACAAAGAAAGACTGTGTTTGCAGTGGTGTTTCTATGATTTTCAGAAAGAGAAATGAAAAACAATACTTATGGACGGCATTTAATAAACATGCACTTTTAAAATGTGGTGTATTGCAACCTAGTTAAGACAAATAAAAGAAGCCTATGTTAAGCAAGTTACCGAATCGCACCTTGGGCTTTGTACATCTCAAAAAGCATTTGTCTAGTCGCAAACGCTTTGTACATGTAGCCCTAGGTTCAGTGGCGGCCGGCAGCTTTAGGAGGGAGGGGGGTGGGCGGGAAGCACACACACTCATTCTTTCACACACAGACACGCACGCACGGACGTACATCAATTAACAACACTCATAACATTCAAACATGCACGCACGCACCGAACATTCATTTTAAAACATCACACACTTACCTTCAGCCTCGAGGTCCCAGGAGGGTTGGGACTGCTGCCTTCCCTCATTGGCTGACCTTAGGCAGCCAATGAGGGAAGGCAGCAATCCCAGCCTCCTCACAGAGTGGGATGGGGTCAGTGAGACTGCTGACCCCCCCACCCCACTCTGTGATGAAGTGTCACTGATTGACACTCGCTCTGGGTGCTTCAGGGCTTAAACCTGAAGCTCCCAGGGTGAGTGTCAATGGGTGATGCTTTCCTCATCACCCAGGGGAGGGCCTCGAGGCACCTTTGCTGAGCCAAGGAGGTCACCCCCATAGGAGCTGTGACCTCCTCAGCACAGCAAAGTTCACCTCATGCAGCCAGGAATCTGCGCAAATCGTGCATGTCTCACTCCTGGCTGTCTGAGCTGAAAATGAAGAGTGTCTGTCAGACTGATCTTTGTTCAGCCTGACAGACACTCTTCATGAGGTGCAAAAGGTGGGGGTTTGTGGCCCCTCCGCCCTAAAGGACGGGCAGTGCCTTCCTAGGTTCCTATTGATCATTTTGCCTTCTGCAAAATCTGAAACTCACTGTTATTGCTTTTGAGTGTTTCCTTGCAGCTAAGTGGACCCTGGCCCTAATACATTCATTTTCAGCTATGTGAAAATCCTTTTTTTAATTTGGGGGATACAATGTTAAAACTACCATTAATGCATGGAGACTAAAAACTATTCAATTTCTTGTAACTGGAACTTATATATGGAGGCGTGTCCATGCTGTCCTACTTGTTTTTTTTCAGATGATTATTTTCCTTAAATTAATGCAACTACTCTTTAGTTCCTTGATCTGAGGTTAATCTGTACTGATTCGAAGAGCTAATCTTTCTCCGCCATTCACTTTGAGTGAGAACATTTTTGTATGTAAGTGCATCATTTATCTAGAAACCAAATTACTGATTTACTGTTACACCCTAAAATATGATACATTTTGTGATTTGCCTATGTCTAGCGGAAAGTACAGCACAAGAACAGGTTATCTTGCCTTAGCTGCTCCTATCATATATAAAAAGTGAAAATGTTTATGTGTTTGTCTTCTGCGTGATGTTTTGAGAGCCTGGTGTTTGTCAGTACTAAAACAGATGACCATCAGCCATCTAGATGTCACTGAAGTTGTCTGTACATCAACTGTCAATATGATGAGCAATTATAAATCATGGTACGTGTATGGAGAGCCTGATCACTTAGCTTTCATTTTTCCTAGTGAAATATGATGTAGGTGCTTCGATTAAAAGAAATAGGATAATATGGAAAATATAATTTAAACATGTTGTAGGAAATGTTCGGTAAAGACCTTAAAGCAGAATTATTTCAAGATACATTCAGCTAAACACCACACCTCCAGGGGCAGGGACTAGTAAATATTGGGCCAGGCCCAAACCTTGACTGATTTGACTCTAAACGGAATGCATAATTTAAATTACCTAGAGGTCTGAAGCAGCTGGGAAGAGATAGATGTTTATAAAAACTCCAGATAAATAATTACATTAATTAATTAATTAATTAATAATAAGTACATTTATGTAGGCTGTTTTAATCACGAGAATGTCGTTTTGTAGTTAGTTCATAACCTAATGACTGTATGTTTTATATAGATGTTGGAACTTATTGCCACCATATTTTTATGTATCTGTAAGAAGAAACTACTATTATTAATCATTTATGTATTTCAACTGTCAAGCTCGTCATTCTGGTAAACTGAGTACTACTAAAAATGTGCAGCTGTCCTGTGGGCTCAACTCTTGCATTCCCACCTCCTTTGAAGTGCAAGGGACAGAGGATTCCTGATGGTGGAATCAATGCTGGATCTGCCACTAGGAAAACAGATGCATAGGGCAGCCACTGAGGATAGCAGGCCCATCCATTAGGGCAGAGGTGCCACGCCCCTTACCTTTTGCCCCTCATGAAGAGTGCCTGTCAGGCTGAGCAAAGGTCAGCCTGACAGACACTCTTCATGTTCAGATCAGGCAGACAGGAGTGAGACATGCATGATTTGTGCAGACTCCTGGCTGTCTGAGCTGAACTTTCCTGGGCTGAAGAGGTCACAGCTCCTATGGGCGTGACCTCCTCAGCTCAGCAAAGGTGCCTTGAGGCCCTTACCCTTGGTGATGAGGGGAAGCATCACCCATTGACTCATCTCGGTGCTTTAAGTTTAAGCCCTGAAGCGCCCAGGGCGAGTATAAATCAGTGACACCTCGTCACAGAGTGGGGAGGGGCCAGCAGTCTCTCTGTGTCGAAGTTGGGACTGCTGCCTTCCGAGGGAAGGCAGCAGTCCCAACCCACCTAGGACCTCTGATCTGAACTTAAATGTGTATGTGTGTGTGTTTTTTAAATTAATGTTTGGTGCATGTGTGTATGTTTGAATGTTGATGAGTGTTGTGAATGGATGTGTGTGCGTGTGTGAATAAATGAGTGTGCTGCCCGCCCCCCTCCCTCCTAAAATTACTGGCCGCCACTGGAGGAAAGCTGTGTGGGAGGGGCCGCCCATTTTTAATCCTATGGTTTGTTTCATGTTAGTTTCTGCCATTTCCATTATGGAGGTCCCCAAAACGAAATGCGTAAAAGTTCACTTCTATATGATGGGAGAAACGTATGACACATCAGACACTTTGGCCCATATTTATACTTTTTGAGTCAAAAAAATTTGCGCCGGCTAGCGCCATTCTGAAGCGTCATGCGGGCGCCGTATTTATTGAATGACGTTAGCCGGCGTTAGCCGCCGGTGCTGTCTGGTGTGCGTTAAAAAAAAACGACGTACACCAGGCAGCGCCGGCGTAGGGGGAAAATGGCGTATGGGCGTCCAGAAATGGTGCAAATCAGGCTGAGGCAAAAAATTCGCCACAACCCGATTTGAGCCATTTTTTACGACGGCCCATCCCCTATTGAAATTACTCCTGTCTTAGCAAAGACAGGAGTCATGCCCCCTTGCCCAATGGCCATGCCCAGGGGACTTCTGTCCCCTGGGCATGGTCATTGGGCATAGTGGCATGTAGGGGGGCACAAATCAGGCCCCCCTATGCCACAACAAAAAAAATATATATACTTACCTGGACTTACCTTAATGTCCGTGGGGTGGGTCCCTCCATCCTTGAGTGTCCTCCTGGGGTGGGCAAGGGTGGCAGAGGGGGTCCCTTGGGGCTTGGGAGGGCACCTCTGGGCTCATTCTGATCCCACAGTTCCCTTAACGCCTGCCCTGACCCAGGCACTAAAATCCGGCGCAAATGCGGGTTTTTTAGTCCCGCCCACTCCCGGGCGTCATTTTTGCCCGGGAGTATAAATACGACGCATATGCATCGCAGTCATTTTTTAAGACGGGAACGCCTACCTTGCCTATCATTAACGCAAGGAAGGTGTTCACGCAAAAAAATGACGCTAACTCCATGAACTTTGGTGCTAGACGCGTCTAACGCCAAAGTATAAATATGGATTTAGTTTTGCGTCGAATTTGCGTCGAAAAAAACTACGCAAATTTGGCGCAAACGGAGTACAAATATGCCCCTTTATTTTTTAATTTTCCTAGGACAGACCCACATCAAGAGGCATGACTATGAAGAATCAATAAACTGTCTATCATCCTGCCAAGGCACGGCTGTCATGCTTTTACTCTGTTTTCACTGAGGCAGCTCCAGACATGGAGGCAGGAGTCACCTCAAGGAAAAAAAGGTCAACAAGCTGGGAAATCCTTAGATATGGAAGCCTTGCATCATATCAGCCTTTTGGGGACTGCTACAATACTCTAAATGATCCTGTATTCTTGTGTTACAAGAACAGGTATCATAAAATTACTGATGAAAACACAGTTCTGTTCAACAGAATAAAGACAAACTTAGGCAGTTTGCTGCTTTACTGAAGGAATAAACACATATAAGAGAAAATGACAGCAGCAGCGGTTGAGAGGGAGAGAGGGTGTAGCAAAAGAACTACAATTGAAGGGGCAGATTTAAGAAAAGTGGCACTGCACCCAGTGCATCGCCACTTTTCTTGAGCCCCTTAGCTCCCCTACTGCCACCATGTGGGTGCCGTATTTTTTACGTGCTTTTGTACTGTTCTGTGGTTGTTTAAAAAGAAAGTAATTTTCAATTACTGTACATTAATCCAACATTAATCCAACCACCTCTGTGCATGGCCTGCAGCCAAGCTCTAACCACCTAACCCCATGCTGCACACAACCTCTGGCAGTGGGAAGGGAGGGCTGGCCACAGGGCCTGTCTCTATAAGTGGATCTGCGAGTTGGTGTGTGTGTCTGAGTTGGTCTGAAAGTGGGTGTGTGTGTCTATGAGTGGGTCTGAGTGGGTGTATGAGTATTCTAGAGGGCATGTGAGGGGGCACATGAGTTTCTGACTGCATATATGAGAGAATAAATTAGTGTATGAATGAGTCTGTATCTGTTATGTGGGAATAGTTGAGAATATTTGTGAATGGTGAATATGGTGAAGGAAAATCATTTTAAACCCATAATTTGGCCTTCATACACCCCTATTTCGCACGTTGGGGTCAGGGTACCTCCACCTTCACCCTTTATGCTACTTTTTATTTTGTTTTTCAGGCCTGGGCCATGTCCTGGATCCTTAAAATGGCAGGCACAGCTTTCTCTTCAGGTTGTGGCCAGCCAATTACAGCGTTTACATTCACGCGCACATTCACAAATATTTACGAATATTTACAAATTATTCACAAACTCAGAATTACAAATTTGGATTTTCTTTAATTTCTCATAAACTACTGAATGGATTTACACGAAATAAACAAAAGCACAATCTGTGGAACAAAATCTAGCTTTCTGCCAAATTTTATGTAATTCCTTCCAGCAGTTTGGGCTGTAGTTGTGTTCAAAACTCCTACGGGAATTAGCATGGGAAACACACTTTTTTTTACCCCCCTTTTTCTCGCCCCCACTTGATGGATCACCCCAAATATTTTCCATGTGCAATAAGAATTACTAGAACACTCTTTTTGGAAAATGTTGTGAAGCTCCATCAAACAGCGCCAAAGAAGAAGGCAAGTCAAAAAATGCTTTTTCTATGAAAACATGGTCCTAACTATAATCACCTACTGGTGACCGATAGTAGGCAGAAACATTTTTTTTAAAGTGAGCGCAGGTTCCTGCACTTGTTTTTTTATGGGCCCCAGGGTGCGCCGGGTCCCCAGAGCTTTCATTTTTCATTATGGGGAGGGGGAGGTACAGGGCGTGGGGCTCCCTTCTGCCCTTGGGGCCGCCATCCCCCCAGGGCTTTCCTTAATGAATATGCAGTGGGCCTGCACCTCCCTCTTCTGCTCTGGGGACCACAACCTCCCCAGGGCTTTCCTTAATATGTATGCAGGGGGGCTCACAGCCCCCAACGCCCTAGGAACCACCACCCTCCCAGGGCATTAATAAAAATACATGCAAAGGGGGCGCAGTGCCAGGTAACCCATAAAGGGTGCTTTATTTAAAAATAAATAAATAAAAACATATATTGGGCCCACGGGGAGCCCTTGAGAGCTCCCTTGTGGTCCCAGGTAGCCCACAAAGGGCTAAGAAAATCATCTAAGACCTTCACACTCAGCTTTGGTTGTTTGAGTCCAGCTGGACTCATTTCAATTTTTTAAAAATTATATTTATGTTAAATTGGAAACAAAGAACTCATTCTAAGTATATATAACATCAAAGACTAAAAAACTCTCTCTCTCCATCTCACTTTCTTTTGCTCTCTCTCTTTTTCAAGAAATATTCCTACTCACACACCCACTCAGACACTTGTGTACCCACCCACAGACCCACTCAGACAATCATGCACCCACTCAGAGACCCACTCAGACAATCTTGCACCCACTCACAGACCCACTCAGTCCTTCATGCACTCACCAACAGCCCCAGCCAGACCCTCAAGTAACCACTCAAATCCACTCACAGTTACTCACCCACTCATGCACCCTCTCAGACCATCACACACCCACTCATCGACCCACTGACACCATGATGCACCCTCTCACAGACCCACGCACATACTAATGCACCCACTAAAACACTGATGTATGCACTCTCACAACCAGCCACTCTGACAGCCACTCTTACCCCAATATAGCCTCTCACACCGATTCTTAAACCCTGTGTCACCCTCCTCCTCGTCTCCCTCCTCCCTCCCTGTGACGTCTACACTCACACCTGCATGCACCCCAACATCAGCCAGTGCTTCCATCACCACCTCACCCTCCAGTACAGTCCACACTCGTGCAGTCACCACCCCCACTGCCATTTACACGTCCCCTGTGTCCTCTCCCACTGTGTCTGTCACCCCCTCTTCCAAGACACACAAACGCAGGCAGCCACCCACCCAACAGCCATCCACCTCACGACAGCCTACAGCACCAGCACCTTCACCCAATGACAGCACACCTGACTCTCCTACAACCACCTCCTCTACCTCCACTTCCATCTCCACTTCTCCTACCCTTTTCCTTGGCTGTAAAAAACTTTTCCTGGCTAACCTTGACCTCTTTCCCCCCGATGAGCTCCCCCATCCATCTTCAAAGAGTCCCAAGAGCACCGCAGCCACCACCAGCCCAGCTTCGGGTGTCACTGTTGTGCATGGGTTCTGGAGCCCACCCTTTGCCAGCAGTGACACATCGATCAGCAGCAAGGACACGTCCAGCCCCCCCCCCGGCAAGAGGACCCGCAAAAACAAGGGCCGCCGTGCGAGGACCGACAGGGCTGCCCCCAAGGAGCAATGTGCGGCCACTTCACCACCCACACCATCTAGGGGAGGCAAGGGCCCGAGAGCCCCATCAAAGGAGCGGAAGGGCAGCAGGAGCGCGGAGAAGGTGGACCCCACATGCCACATCCCAGCTGGGAAGGAGGACACTAAGGAGGCCAGGAGTCCGTCCCCGAAGGGTCCAGAAACGTCACGGTCCGAGGGCGACTGAGCCGGGAGTCCAGGCCAGGTCTGGCTCCCTTGATCTGCTGGATGAGCACCGCTGAACAGGGCCCGCGGGGCTGAAGAGCACCGCTGAACAGGGCCCGCGGTGCAGAAGAGCACTGCTGAACAGGGCCCGCGGTGCAGAAGAGCACCGCTGAACAGGGCCCGCCGTGGAGAAGAGCACCGCTGAACAGGGCCCGCGGTGCAGAAGAGCACCGCTGAACAGGGCCCGCCGTGAAGATAGGCACCGCTGAACAGGGCCCGCAGTGGAGATAGGCACCGCTGAACAGGGCCCGCGGTGCAGAAGAGCACCGCTGAACAGGGCGCGCGGTGCAGAAGAGCACCGCTGAACAGGGCCCGCCGTGGAGAAGAGCACCGCTGAACAGGGCCCGCGGTGCAGAAGAGCACCGCTGAACAGGGCCCGTGGTGCAGAAGAGCACCGCTGAACAGGGCCCCGCCGTGAAGATAGGCACCGCTGAACAGGGCCCGCGGTGCAGAAGAGCACCGCTGAACAGGGCCCGCGGTGCAGAAGAGCACCGCTGAACAGGGCCCGCCGTGGAGAAGAGCACCACTGAACAGGGCCCGCGGTGCAGAAGAGCACCGCTGAACAGGGCCCGCGGTGCAGAAGAGCACCGCTGAACAGGGCCCCGCCGTGAAGATAGGCACCGCTGAACAGGGCCCGCGGTGCAGAAGAGCACCGCTGAACAGGGCCCGCCGTGGAGAAGAGCACCGCTGAACAGGGCCCGCCGTGGAGAAGAGCACCGCTGAACAGGGCCCGCCGTGGAGAAGAGCACCGCTGAACAGGGCCCGCCGTGGAGATAGGCACCGCTGAACAGGGCCCGCCGTGGAGATAAGCACCGCTGAACAGGGCCCGCCGTGGAGAAGAGCACCGCTGAACAGGGCCCGCGGTGCAGAAGAGCACCGCTGAACAGGGCCCGCGGTGCAGAAGAGCACCGCTGAACAGGGCCCTGCCGTCTCAAGCACCGATCCGCTGGGCACCGCTGTCTCGCCACCTCTCCGCTGGGCCCTTCCTGTCAAGCACCGCTCCGCTGGGCCCTTCCTGTCAAGCACCGCTCCGCTGGGCCCTTCATCTCAAGCACCGCTCCGCTGGGCCCTTCATCTCAAGCACCGCTCCGCTGGGCCCTTCTTCTCAAGCACCGCTCCGCTGGGCTCTTCATCTCAAGCACCGCTCCGCTGGGCCCTTCATCTCAAGCACCGCTCCGCTGGGCCCTTCATCTCAAGCACCGCTCCGCTGGGCCCTTCCTGTCATGCACCGCTCCGCTGGGCCCCGCCGTCTCAAGCACCGCTCCGCTGGGCCCTTCATCTCAAGCACCGCTCCGCTGGGCACCGCTGTCTCTCCACCTCTCCGCTGGGCCCTTCTTCTCAAGCACCGCTCCGCTGGGCCCTTCTTCTCAAGCACCGCTCCGCTGGGCACCGCCGTCTCAAACACCGCTCCGCTGGGCCCTTCATCTCAAGCACCGCTCCGCTGGGCACCGCTGTCTCAATCACTGTTTATGGTTCACTGTGCCCACCATGCCTCCTCCTTGACCAGTGGAGACTGTCATCCACCTGATGGACTGTGGCTTTGCACTCCCCAGGATGGTACAGTGGGCAGCCCACCCACTGTAGAGACATTGAGAGACTGTGGCTTTGCACTCCCCAGGATGGTACAGTGGGCAGCCCACCCACTGTAGAGACATTGAGAGACTGTGGCTTTGCACTCCCCAGGATGGTCCAGTTGGCAGCCCACCCACTGTAGAGACATTGAGAGACTGTGGCTTTGCACTCCCTCGGATGGTACGGTGGGCAGCCCACCCACTGTAGAGACATTGAGAGACTGTGGCTTTGCACTCCCCAGGATGGTCCAGTGGGCAGCCCACCCACTGTAGAGACATTGAGAGACTGTGGCTTTGCACTCCCCAGGATGGTCCAGTGGGCAGCCCACCCACTGTAGAGACATTGAGAGACTGTGGCTTTGCACTCCCCAGGATGGTACAGTGGGCATGGTGGCTCCTCGTGGATCTGGCGTCGTGGACTCATGTGGCTGTGGTGCCCCCCCCTTCCCTTCCCCCTGAGGTGCCTGTAGTTTTTACATCTGATGCCCCTGCAGTGTTCTCTCCAAAGGACTCAGGTCTCCTGTGTGGGCTTTGCCCTTGTTTCTCAAAACTTTGGCCCACGGACATGATGAATTCGTAGGATGTGCAGGACTTGTTACTTCAGTTATACACTGATGTGTATGTCATTAGTTTTGTTGTGAATATCTTTCATGGTTGTACGATAATTTTCAGGAGCTTTTTGGTACATAAATATTTATTCCAAATTTGATTATGTCCTAGCATTTTTCTGGGGTGTTTGGGTGGTGTCACTGTGACTTGTTGCTCTGCATTGGTGTGTACATAGTTGGGGGGGGTCGCATATGTGTGTGCCCGTAACCTTTCGTCCTCCCCCCTCCCGTGTGTCGTAGGTGCAGTACTCACCGTTGTCGTCTGCGCCGGACTTCCTACTCGTGGTAGATGAGAAGGTAGACGAGAGCAGGTAGGATGTTTAATTCGGGTTCCATGCTGTCCTCCTTCCTCCTGGAGTACGTAGTGGTGAGCGTTTTCCCGTCCGTAGTCTGTTTCCGCCGTGTTTTTATCGGCGGTGCTCCCGCCCCGGAAAAGGTGGCGGATTGGTGAGTTGTGATAGTGTGGGCGGTACATTGGCTGCCGCCTGGCTGTTGGCAGTGACCGCCGCGCTGTTTGTTTGTACCGCCGTGGCGGTCGGAGTGTTAAAGTGGCTGTCTGTGTTGGCGGTTCCCGCCAGGGTCAGAATCCCATATTTTTTACCGCCAGCCTGTTGGCGGGTTGGCCGCCGCTTTAACACCGACCGCCAGGGTTAGAATCACCCCCAGAGTCTTCTTGGTGAAGTCAAATATCTTGTTTATTGGCTGCAGCCAGTAACAAGTATCCTAGAAGTACAACACGGTGTATATTCGCAGGAGACTGCTTCCCTTGCAAAGCTAACCTTCTCTTTTATACAAAATATTATGCTTTAGGCAAACATTCCTTATTTTACAGTTGACCATTCACATATTTTCACTACAAAGAAATAGCAGGTTTATGATGACAAGCCCATATTTCAGTTTGTCCAGCCCTCAATCAATTACCCGGCAAGGCTCAGTACTTTCATCAGATATCGACGGACCCCCAATATAAACAGGCACCTCCTCCTTGTAAAGCAAGTCATAAAGAAAGAAACAGGGACAGGTGCGTGTAAGATTAGGCATGGTTTGTGTGTGATGAAAGGTTTTATGATGGGTTGTGCCTTGATACTAATCTCATTCGGCCACTGGGAAAGAAACTGGCCGAACAGGTTTGGCTTCAGGCAGTGGAGTCAGCTTGCCCAGGTCACAGAGGAGTCAGCAAAGATGTACGTGTCCTTCAGACTCGTTTTTGGCATTAGTCATTGGCCTATGTGAGGGCAATCACAAAATGGCTGTCGTTTAAATGGAACCTCAGAGTTTCAGGACGGAAACTCTGATATTCGGGTGATTTCGTCACCTGAATATGAACACAATGCTTGTGCATACTATTCTAATCATTCTCGGTCTGCTGATACCAAAATCGTTGTGATACGACGATGTTCATAACACGGGTCCAGAATTTTCAGTACCACACTATGCCCATGCACAGCATGGGTTACCCACAAGGGTTGGCCTGCAACCAGTCCCTGCAGCCAACCCCCCTAACCATCCAACCCTACTCTGCACTCAGCTCTTTAGCTGTGAACGGCGGGACTTGGAAGAAGCCTCTCTAGGTGTGAGAATAGGTGTTAGAGGTGTATCTGGGTGTGGCAGTGGCTGTGAGAGTACCTGTTTGGGTGTGAGAATGTGTACATCAGTGTTTTAATGGGTGCATAAGTGTGTGCGCATGTCTGTGAGTTGGTGCATGAGGGAGTCAGTGGGTCTGTGACTCGGTGTGTAAGGGACTGAGTGGGTCAGTAAGTGGGTGTGTATGTGTCTGAGTGGGTTTGTGATTGGAAAAAATTAAAGCGAGACAGAGAGAGAGAGAGAGACAGAAAGAAAGTCAGAGGGATAGAGATAGAGAGTTTTTTAGACTTTGATGTATGATTTACTTAGAATGAGATTTTTTTCTACAATTTAAAATAAAAAAATATTTTCATGTTTATAACAAAATAAAAAGAAAGTGAGTCCAGCTGGACTCGAACCTTGACTGCTCTCAGTGTGAAGGTCGCGAGCTGCTGGTTTTTATGACTTTTTTTCTCAGCCCTTTATTGGCTATCTGGGAGCTCCCGCAGAGTCCCCAAAATGTTTATTTTTTTTAAGTGCCCTTATAGGCTACCTGGCACTGCAGTGGAAGTCTGCTTTGACAGCAGCTCTGTGCTTGCTGAAGCATTTCAGCTTTGTTCCCTGCACTTGTGCAGGGGACAGAGAGGAAAGCTTTGGATTTACTGGTCCCGCAGTCAAAACCCAAATTGTTTGCTGTGGCTTTTCTTGGCTGCAGAGCTGCAGCCAAGTCACAGTAAACAGCTTTGTTCTGTGGGTGGGCACCCGAGGGACATAGCAGGAGCCAGCCCTGGGGATGGTGGTCTCAAGGGCTATCTGTGGCTCCAAGAGAGGGCCTCAAGACCCCCTCCAACAAGGACATTGTCCCGGGGGTTAGTGGTTCTCAGGGTTTATGGGTCAGAAACTGTCCCCCTTTACATTATTGATTATGTGCCCTGGGGCGTTGTGGTCCCCGGGGCATGGGGGCAACATGGTTCCCATCAAAACTGAGCATAGTCCTGTGGGGTGGTGGTTCCCAGGGCATGGGGGGCACAGGCCTCCCACATAAATTGCATTAACCACCCTGGGGAGGTGGTGGTCCCATGGGGCAGCAGGAGGGGCCCACATATGAATCATTTGCCCTGGGGAGATGGTGGTTTCCAGGGCAGTGGGAGGGTGCTATGTGGCCCCTAGCATATTAAAAAACAGCCCTGGGGAGGTGGTGCTCCTCAGGGCGGTGGGGGGACACATGGACCCCGCTTATTATTATCCGAATGGCCAGGGATGTGGTAGTCCCCAGGGCAGCAGGAGGGGGCCAAGCAACCCCTCAACATTAGAAAAATAGCCCTGCAGAGGTGGCAGTCCTCTGGGCAGTGGGGTGGTAGGAACCCCCCACTTCTTTACACATAAGCCTCTGGGACTTGGCCCACCCAGGGGCATGATAGCAATGAAGGGCGGGAGACCATGCTTAGTCTTTTTTTGGTTTTACGGCGGATCCACTGCAACTTGCATTTTAGACCCACTACTAGAGCTAAGGCGTCAGGGTATTCGTACCCTGGCCCCCTTTTTGTTTTTTTAACTTTTATTTGGGGACTCATCCCAAGATGGCTGTCAACACTTCAAAAACTTCTGTTGTTGAAGTGTTATCAGCCAATCAGATCTCTGCATGACATCAGTACGGGTTGCAAATCTTTTGCGTCCCTAGATATACAAATTTGTTTTCCCCTTAATTTCTCAAAAACTAGTGAACGGAATTATACCAAAACAAAAAAAATAGTTCCTTTCTGGATCAGGACCTACCTTCCTGCCAAAATTGATGACTGAATGGAGAAAACGTGTTTTGGGATTACCCCTTTTTCTTTGCCTCTCCTGGACAGATCACCCCGAAACTTTCCAGGCAGCAGCTGAAGGGACAGGCAAATTGTTTTGGAAACTTTTGTCAAAATTTCTGAAGCGCCTCTAAAGATATAGGCAAGTAAAAAAATGTTTTTTGCATAGAAACTAGGTCCTAACTATAAGTAAATAGTGGCGACTGCCACTAGGTAATACATACATATATATATATACATACACACACACATATATATATACATATATATATATATTTGGTCTCATAAAAACATTAGAAATTCACTGAAAGAATAAAAGTTAAAGTAATAATGTTATAGCTAAAAAATAACAGTTAAACTGAAAATAACAGAGAAATTAACCAGTTATAGTTAGCAGAGCTAGCTATAACTTGCACCCCTAAAATGCACTGCTTATGACCTCACATATTACATCATTCGTGACTGGTTTTATGACATAATTTATGACATCACTGATGACATCATCCAATGAGTGTGCTAATATATTTTGATGTTTACATTGTTTCAGGGAACTACAATAATTTTTTCCTACCTAGAATGTGTACAGCCTATGTATGTCTAGTTAATGGGTGTAAGCGTTTGCAAAACATGTACGTATCTAATGCTTCATAGGTCTGTAGATGCACGTAAATCTTTGTATTGAGAGTCACACTTTGTGCAGATGACAGTTGACCATTTGGGTCCAGTAAGTATCAGACACGTTTTTTCAACAGGGCAAAGAATCTATGTAGTTGATAGTTGGTATTGTAAATAACCTAGAGTTATTAGACAGAATCGTCACAGCATGACTGTTTCTACATAAGCTAGAAGGCTGTGTGTACCATGTACTAACCCATGTACATGTGCTTGATTAGCTCCAAAAGAAGGGCTATCTGTAAAGCTTTCACCACAGTGTGAAGGCTACAGGTACTATGTTCTTCGATATTTTAAGTGAATAGAGTCTTCTTTTTTGACAAATCTTGCATACAGTGTATACTGTTCTAAATAGATGCGTTTTCAATACTTTGTCGTGTATTTTTTTGAGTTTCAATGTCTGCAAACAGTGTGGTTTAGAATGAATTCACTCTGTAGAGTAAACACTGTTTACAGTACTCACTTTTCTACTCATCTCAGTTCCATTTCTCATTGTTGGTTCTGTGAGGAGTTTGATATACATTAAAGCTGTATGTAGTAGGCCATTAACTTTTGGTGCAGACTTTGAGTATATTGATGAACTTAGCTTTCTCCGAACAGTTGCATACATATTAAGCAGTGGGTGTAATGAGGGTTTCCCACATATCAGTGGTTGATTCTTAATGTGAACTAATCTACCTGTGAATTGTTTGTTAAAGGGTCAATGTTGCACAGAACACATTCGCTACTCCTAAGGGATGTTAGAGTTGTATCTGCGATAGGTCTCTAATGCCATAATAGTTTATATAGTAAAATGTTTGTTTTTGGCCCCGGGGAGGGGGGGTCCATATGTGCCCCTCCATGGGACATAGATGGACAGGATATCCTCACTCTGCGCTCTTATATTACATATCTTTTTAAGTTCAAGACAAAGGACTAAGGGGCTTATTTACAAGCCCCTAAGCTCAGCCGAATCATCACTTTTAGTGACATTCTGGCAATGCACACTGCAGGGCCATATTTACAAAGCCACATAAAGGCACCCTGTGTGGCTTTTCATGGCCTTGTGAATATGGACTGAGCCAACACAGCGCAAGTCACTATGTTGCCTCACCCTGAGATGGGGAGATGTGCCATGGGCGTTACGATGGGTATCAAAAGCATACGCCTCACCAGAGGTGGCATATGGGTGGAGCAGTGATGAGAAATACCTTTCTTCTAGTTTTTCATGTTTCTATGTGTGCTGCATTCTGCAGCACATATAGAAATAGGAAAACACCCCTTGTGATTGTTTTTGTTCAGTAAGGTGTCCCTTCCTGCATAAAAGCAATAATCTCTGCAATGCAGACTCCCTTCCACCATGGTACAAGGGTGACTGCAATGGCACATTGAAGCCTATTGAGTGCCAGCACAGGGGAAAATGACAGGAATGCACCATATCTTATAGATACAGTGCATTCCTGCCCCCTATTTCTTTTGACTCAGGGAAGGGCTGCAAGAAGTCTTACAGCCAATAACTTGTAAATAATGCTCTCAAGTCTTAGAGTCCTGTAGTGACTGACAGCAACATTTTTCAATGTTGCTCACAGCCAATTGGAGCGCTAATTCCTGCCGGATTCTCAAGCGAGATTGCCTAAAAGAAAATCTATCTGGGCCAATCAGAATGCTCTTTTTTTAAATTGGCACTCCTGCAAGACTCCTGAGAGACTCATGCAGACTCAATTGTATATATTGTGACTGTGGGATTGTGAATGTTTGTTCTCATGACCATCTAGTGACTGTGAAGTTAGACAATGATCCATCCTCCTTGTTGTCTTGTAGCTGTTGCCTCTCATGACAAGTGGCTGCAAGACAAATGTATTCCTTCCAGAACATGCCCTTTAACCTGTATGTTAGAACTCACAGCCTTAGGGGGGTCTTCCCCCAAACTTTTTGCCTGCTTGCTTCACATTTTTGCTGATTTCTTTTTGTTGGCCTTAGGACTCTGAGCACTTTACCATTGCTGACAAGTGCTAAAGTGCATGTGATCTCTCCCTAAAACATGTTTTTCCAAAAGGCAAATATAGTTTTTTTTTAAGTAGGGGTGGTCAGTAAACCCCACTCTGCTGGCAGAGTAAGTGGAGTTTGCCTTCTCTGCACTCCAATGGGAGCGTCGAGTTCAGCAAAAACATTGTCACAGCCGCATGTCGTAGTTTACCAGTGCAGTGTCACCCACCCCTACTCATCAATATCATCTTTGCCTTTTTGCCTCTCCTTCAAAGCTTTATCACCATCATTCAAGGACAAGGGTTTTTGGCAGTCAGTCCCTCAATATCTGCTAACTGTTTGGCCAATCCTCCATCTTCAGGACTGCTATGCATTCTCCTTGTATGTATAGCAATGTGTGACTAACGGTCTCCATAGCAGCTGGAATTATAACTGTTGGATTAAATGTAATTAAAGATGCTCGCAGTGGGTAGCAATCATTATGAAATGGCAACCAAGTTTATACTGACTCTGGTTGCACCATACCGCCGTATTTCAACAATTTGGCAATGCCGGTAGCTGTGACGCACTAGTATAAGTAAAGGATTTTTCTGAGATGTTGACCACATCAAAGTTGCGCACAAGGAACCTTTATGAAGAGTGTATCGTAAGTTGTTCCACTATAAATATTTTGCTTTGTTGTAGGACTCCTTTGTCACCTAGGCTGGGCACCCTTATTTTAGCATTAGGCCCAAAACCTGTGCCTTTTACATTCAAATGCATTTTATTACTTTCATATTTTGTAGCACAGCCAGCGTTTAGCTCCTTTTTATATTGTATTCAGCTGCTTCTTTCCAAGAAGATATACCTTTTTGTGCTGCACATTTTATCAGCCATTTTTAAACAATGTACTTTGTGTCCTGTTTAAGGCTGTCATGTATGGTACATGATATCCTAACTCGTATTGCCACTCCAGGAGCTCAGGAGTCAGTCCCAATTTTCTAGACACATCAGTATGTTAGGCCTGGAACTCTGGCAAATCTCACTGTGTTTTTATATAACTCTTCGGAATTCCACAGTGTTCGAATCCATGAGTTCCACCCCCTCCTACTTATAAGTCTCTAGTAAAGTGCACTACATGTGCCTGGGGCTGTGAATGAAATGCTACTAGTGGGCCCGCAGTACTGCTTGTGCAACCCACTTAAGTAGTACTTTAAAACTTGTCCCAGTCCTGCTGTAGCAGCCGGAACACAGTGTTGCATTGCGATATCGACTTGTCATTGAAAACCCTTTGCCAAACCTTAAACCACCCTTTCATTACATATATCACCCCTAACACAGTCCCTTGGCAGCCCATAGGGCCGTGTGTTATGTAATTAAAAGGCAGGACTTGTACTTTTAAGTTTTAAATTTCCTGGTAGTGAGAAACTCTCAAATCCATTTTTCACTACTGTGAGACCTTATCCTTCCATAGGATAACATTGGGGATTCCTTATTATATTAAATATGCTGTAATTCCTAATTGGGATGGGCTAGACCAGTCATGTTTAGTACCAATGGAATTAAAATGATAAATCCGCTTTAGTGGTAAAGCCATTTTTATTGTTAAAAATTTGAAATTTACACTTTCAGAAACTTGGAATTTATCTTACACCAGTGGCCTTCCCGCACACAAAAGACTGATAAACCCCTCACAGGGATCCTCACAGACAGGGCTGGGCTGAAAGGGGAACTTGTGCACTTCAAAACCACTCTTTGAAGTTTCCCCCATTTCAAAGGCACTTTGGAGTATATATACTGGGTTTCTAACCCCACCAAATCAAACACTTCTGAATTTACACCTGCACTCTGTCTGAGGTACTGCCTGGCTGACCAAAGGGTTCATCGGGACTGCTTTGCTGAGAATGACTGCTGCCTAGCTTGTTGCCCTGCTACCTGTTGGCCTCTAACTCTGCTGAAAGGACTCTGTCTTCCCCACAAGTGCTCTTCAGGGGCTTGGATTGAGCTTGCCTCCTGTTCAGAAGTCTCAGTGCAAACAAACACTTCATCTACTAGCTTCTAGCTAGTTCACCAACTTCAGCACCTCCAGCACCACTGCCGCTGCTTGAGTGCTGGTCTGCTGCCTGCTCCAGCTCCGTGGTCCTCACTGAACGCAATGACCGCTGACTGCAAAGCAAGTCTGACGTCACTGCAGTGCTGCTGACATTCAGCAGTGTGATCATGGCACTGCGAAGTCAACACATCACATCTTGACTGACTGGATTGTTCAACCCAGCCGGGTGACAAGGAACCAATGCCTCGCCACCGATGTCACATCAGCTCCCTTGTAACAGGCCGGAACCAACACTTCACTTTCCCTGCTTTGCAGTATGGAACCCAGGCCTCACCTCCTCGGACGTCATAAGGGACTGACGCTGCACCGGCTCCAGCGACGCATCAGCTCCCCGACCCAATGCAACATCTTTGTTTCTTCATTTTCAAAGGTACTGTGTCTGGTGTCTGCAACTCCGTGACCAGCGTCAGTGGTGTCTGAATATTGAAAACTACTCCTTCAACAATGTTGTGATAGCCCCAGTTGGAGCTATTGTGTTCTAAGCACTTTATTGGGATTTAATCTTTAAAAAATCATATCTTGGCTTTTATACATTGGATTTTTGATATTTTGACCTTATTTTATTCAGATAAAGATTATCTATTTTTCTAAACTGGGGTGGTGCACTTTTGTGGTGTTTTCGACTCTGTTACTGTATGAGTTATTGCACAAATACTTTACACATTGTCTTCTAAGTTAAGCCTCCCTGCTCTGGGCCAGGCAACCAGAGGGTGAGCACTGGAAAATGTAGATTGTGTTGTGATTTACCTTGACTAGGATTGTAGTCTTTACTTGGACTTGCCAACTAGAGACCCAATTTCAAATAGACACAAACTTTTCATAGCGAAAGAAGGTCTTGGGTAAGGAATGTATTGCCCATGTTTTTTTAGGATTTTGTAATCTTCACTGACATTGTCATTCACATTTGATGCAGTGTAATGTTGTCCTTGTAGGAGGCTGGCCTGGTTTGTAGTGGGTACCTAAGGTACAAGGTCCAGTTATCCCTTTTTAGTGAAATATACGCAGTGTCTAGCAGCTTAGGCTGTTTAGGGGTAGCTGTAGCAGAGCAGCCAAGGCTGAACTAGGAAACATGCAAAGCTTTTGCAATACCACGACAGTCACACAGTACTTATATACAATAAAAGACAATACTCAGTGTTACAAAAAATAAAGGTACTTTATTTTAGTGACATAAGGCCAAAAATATCTTAGAGGCAGTAGTCCTTCCTGAGCTAAGTATTATACACAATATATAAACTAGTAACCAAAATCAGGTAAGTAAACAGTCAAAGGATAGGGCAAACAGTGAAAAACAATATATTGCAATAGGCCTAGGGGCAACACAAACCATATACTAAAATAGTGGATTGCGAATGTCGAATTCCCCCCTAGCCAAGTGTAGTGTATAGAGGGGTGCTGGGAGTGTAAGAAACACCAAAGGTAAGTAAAGTACCCCACCCCAAAGCCCAGGATGCAGGAGTAAGGTGCAGCAAGTTTCCTCAGATCACACTACAAGTCGTGATGAAGAATTAAGCAAGAACCAAGCAAAACTGCAAGCGACCAATGATGGATTCCTGGACCTTAAGACCTGTGGAGAGAGGAGTCCAAGTCCAGAAGTCGATGAAGAGTCCAGGAAAAACAGGAGCCCCTGCCAACCTGGAAGAAGATGCAAAAATGGATTCTCTGGTTGGAAAAAAAGTACAGAAATGCACCAAAGAAGATAGCTGCGAGTTCCTGCTTGGTGCAAGAGATGCCCCACATTGCATTGTTGTATGCAGACTGTTTGCATAGCTGGATTCCACCAACAAGCCTTGGTTTATGCAATAATGGGTATTGCATCAAAGATGCATCGCCCGGACCAAGGAGGGACCTGGGGGTCTCAACTCAGACTGAGGAGACAGAGGGGGATTTCATCATTTCAGAGAGCCCTCGGAAGACCAGGCAGCACCCACGGGAGTCCCAGGACACGGGGACAAAGGAGTTGCACAGTGCAGTCATTGCGGCACTACACAGAGGGATCCCAAGACGCCGCAGAACAACTAAGGGAGCTGAGCGTCACAGAAAAGGGTTCTGGGGACATGGGCTATGCTGTGCACGAAGAACTTGTGAAAGAAGTGCACAGAAGCCCAAGGAGCTGCAGAGGACGTGATGCACAGGGGTACTGTCTGGCACTGGGAGGCAAGCTCTTACCTCCACCGAATTTGAACACCTGGACCTTTGGACAGTCAGGGTCACTTCGGTCCACCACCTGTGTTCCAGGGATCATGCTTGTCGACAGGAGAGGAGTCCCACAGTAACGGTCGTCATCACAGAGAGGTGCCTGCTGAAACAAGGAAGTGACTCTGTCACTCCACAGGAGATTCCTTCGAGTTTTTCTGGTGCAGGGTGAAGACAGGCAGTCCTCAGAGAGTGCACAACCTGGAAACTGTTGCAGTTGCTGGCTGGAGCTGAAGTCACAGGTCACAGGAGACTTCCTCAATACTGTGTTGCAGTTACAGCAGTTCCTGGAGCAGTCTGCGGTTGATCAAACGGTCAGAAGCTGAAGCAGAGGATGCAGAGGAGTTCTGGAGGAATCTTGCAAGCCGAATCTGAGGAAACACCCAGAGGAAAGACACCAAATAGCCCTGAGAGGGGGTCTTGCTACCTACCTGGGTATGCACCTATCAGGAGGGTGCCTGACGTCACCTGCTGGCACTGGCCACTCCGATGCTCCCAGACGGTCCCTACATCTTGAAATCCAAGATGGCTAAAGCCAGGGACACTCTGGAGGAGCTCTGGAAACCACCCTGGGGTGGTGATGGACAGGGGAGTGGTCACTCCCCATCCTTTGTCCAGTTCCGTGCCAGAGCAGGGACTGGAGGTCCCTGAACTGGTATAGACTGGATTATGCAAGGAGGGCACCATTTGTGCCCTTCAAAGCATTTCCAGAGGCTCCAGGAGGATACTCCTCCTATGCCTGTAACACCTATTTCCAATGGGAGAGGGTGTAACACCCCTCTCCTAAAGGAAATGCATTGTTCTGCCTTCCTGTGATTGAGCTGCTCTGTGAGGTGGCAGCAGCTGAGGCTGCAATGGAAACCTCAGAGAGCTGGTTCGGCTGTACTGGGAGTCCATGGTGGATGCCCTGGGTGCCTAGGTACCATTTACTAGGGACTTATAAGGGGGACCACTGTGCCGATTAGAATTGGAATTTGGAGTTACTAAACGTTAGTGACAAATTTGGTACACAGAGAGAACATAAGCACTGGAGTTCTGGTTAGCAGAACTCCAGTGACACAGTCAAGCATACTGACAACACACATAGGCCACAGGCTATGAGCACTGGGGTCCTTGCTAGCAGGATCCCCATGAAACAGTAAAACACACTGACAAATAGGTCTCAAAATATGAGCGCTGGGTCCTGGCTAGCAGGATCCTAGTGAGACAGTAAAAACACACTGGCAAACAGGCCAACATTGGGGATACCCATGCTAGAAAGAGGCTACTTTCTCACAGTCCTCATAGAATATGGCCTACAAAGAGTTTAGAAGGCTGGAGAATGAAGAGAGTATTTACGTGAGACTATTTGAGTCCTTTGGGTTATGTAATTATGCTGGAGATGACTGATATTTTCTGCCATTCATGGATTTTAGTATTTTGCCAAACATCACTTTAAAATAGCTCATGTCAGTACACTTTTGTTGGAAGTGGTAACGAGGTTGGTCTTGAATGCAATTTGCACAGTGTTTGAAAAGTAACAATTCTGTGTCTGAGTCTTTCATAATGATAGTAGTACGTGAGGCTGCCTTCTCATATCTGATATCTTTTTTGCAGAATATGCAGAGACAGTCCATATATGTCAGGTCTTGGATTGTCATTCTATGAATTTTCTCCAACCTTCTTCTAATATTGCATATCTTGTCTGTGAGTATGTGATTTTAAAGCTAAATAGGTGAACTTCACTTTATAACTAGAGTCGCACATTGATATCTAATATCATGTGACGTGTTTGTAAGAGATCAAAGAAAGAGAGATTGCCCTTTACATCAGGGTCTGATAATAGTGCTAGAAATTCACATTCATGTAATCTGTTTCAATGAGAACGTTCTTGAAAAGCTGAACTGTTATTTGAATAGCTTATACCATAATCTGTGAGCAAACCTTAAGCGAAGCAACCCAATGGCCATCATCTCTTCAGTTCAGGTGACATGTGGTGTGTCAGGGGTGATTGGTCGAGAAGTAGATTAAGTCTAAAATTGTGTCCTTGATCGGAACTGTGCAAGTGCAGGATGATTTGGTGAAAAACTGTTGCACTTACTGAGGGGAGAAGGTCACAGTGACATATGGAGGGGAGACAAGGTCACAAGGGAGAAGGGGATCACAGAAAACATGAGAGGAGAAACTCAAAACATGACACCTGATAGCAGTAGGAAAGGCAAATCTGTGATCCAATGTACAGGAGATACAAATTAAAGGTGTGCAGGTGTGGGATGAGGAGAAAGAGGGAGAACAGCAGCTTGTGTACTCAGTACATACCTAGCCAAACAAATGCGGTTGCCAGAAAGCAAAGGTCATGAGGCACTTCGGATTGTTGGAGTGTGTGTGTTTTTTTAACTAATATTAATTATGTAATCTTGCAATATATTGTGTGATGAAGCTGCGTAGAAAACGTGTTAACATAGAAAATAATGTACGCGTTTGAAATGTGCTCACGGGGAGTGGCTACCAATGTGTACCAAGACTAATGAAGAGCTTATTAATTCTGAATTATTATGCAATACTGTTTTGATCTATATTAGTATATCATAATTTGAGTTATGCGTTAAGAGTTTGCTTTAATAAATCAGAGGGCCTCAGCTTAGTGAGGGTTTGGGCCTAGCTGCCTGGCCTCATATTGAATTCTGTTTCTAACGTGTAATGCGCTGTTTTCCTGAAGGACACGAAGCTGTACTTTTCCAGGAGCTGTATGTGTGTAGCTGTATTAACTTTCTCATGAGAACCGGCTTGCTCAAGGCGACATTCTTGCTGGATGCAACAGTGTAATTCGCAACAGTTGCAAGGTTAACCGTACTAGGAGAAGACAATGAAGACACTGACTGGAGCGTAAAGTGTAACATTTTCTACCTGACATTCCAACCGTTGAAGACGTCTATAACATGGACCAATCCGTGACATGGGAACTGTAAACGGGGGAAAATTCTAGTAAGGTGAAATCCAAATTATTGGACAGAGATAACGATGCACCAAACTTTATCCAATGAGGAATTAGGGAATAGTTAGACAGTTTTGATTTAACGGTGTAACCCAAGGAAACAGAGATCACTTCTTCTTCCACTTTAACGGAGACATTTGCCATTTTCTTTTGCCATAAGATTCTTTCCTTCAGGACACTCCAAATCCATACCTTAGAGTGTAATTGTCCTACCACTATAAACCATCCTCTACCCCATTCTTGCCTGATACTTACTTTGCCTCCTTCTGAGGGAAGTAAATTTGTTTTCTGAGCTATGCTATCTTGAGATTTTACCCCGTCCTATCTCTGCTGATGGTGAATCGACGGATGTCCTGAGAACGAAGACTGACGCTGTTTGCTGATCTGTTGGATTGGTAACTATCCAATGCAAAATTGTGGTTGTCTGTTTGCCTTTCTTTCTAGGTACCAACTGCTATTTTGATAGAGGCCATAGTTTAGATGTTTTCTAAATTCGTGTTTACTAAAATGTTTTGCATGAAGCCCAACATGCTAATGCTGATTTGAGGTTAGTTAAGGCGTTCACAAATATCTTATGCAAATAGACAAATGACTGAGTTCTTGCTTTGTTGAATCATGTATTAATGAGACGCTGCTAAGTTGCTTCTTATTAACGATGTGCCTAAATACTGAATGAATATAACTGATGCATTAATCAAAGTCATGTTGATTACTAATTAGGATTGTTTGGCGTAGTTTTGGGTTAATAAGATTAATAGACATGTTAGATTGTAATCAATAGGGAAATAAATACCTTAACTTTTGACTAAACTGGTGTGGTTATTGGTGACTGAAAGATTATGGTGAGTTTGATGATTAATCCTTATTAAATGTTCATTGATTAGTAATTGTTTTCATTGATTGTTTATTGATTTATTGAGTTGTGATGTCAAGAAGATATTTCATGCTGAGACGTCCCCAAACGTGGTCCAAAGGTTTATCGACGTAAACACGTCTCCTTGTAAGTTTACTTATTAAGGCTCTGACGCCGTTAACAGGAGCAATGATCGTACATGGAGTTGAGCCAACCCGTGCACAGGTTCTTCTAGCAGGCATTACAAGTGTCAAGTGAATTCTGTTACACTTTTCCTTCGGATACTTCTAATTCATCATCATCTTAAATTCTCCCACAGTGCATTGTTTTGGCATCTGTGGCATTCACTTAACGGGTGAGTTGCTGTACATGGACTGCTTCGTTTAGGCACTATTGCTATAATGAGGCATCCTAATGTGCTCACTCACCTTGTTTTAAAAAATAATAGCTAACAAATGTATTGATATCTTTCTTTGTGACGTTTCTCTTCCTCTTGAGGTTTGTTGGTTCTGCCTGCGGAGATCCTGTGGCGCCACTCAGCAGCAGAAGAGCCCCCAATTGACCACACCTACTCCTTTAGTGGCTGCCTGATCTGTGCAAGGCGCAAGTGTTTTGAATCAATAGTGGGCTATTGACTAGGTCTGCTTGAAATTTTTGTTAAACCAGCATCATCTCACATAATTCCCAGCATTTGACGTTAGTTTTAAGTGCGTTTCCTAAAATTAGGGCAATAGATCATGCCCCATAATGTTAAATCCCGTTCGAATAAAAATCCTATCAGAGAGAACAAGAACAGACAGAACATGAGCGACTTTTATTCACACCTCTTATGTTTCGTGTGCTCTTTTGGTGGAAAATGCTCCCTCCCGTCCAAAATGCACACAAGAGCGCATATCGCACTCTAATATAGTGCTAAGTGTCGCGTTTGATTTTTACTTCATATTGCTGTTTTCCAAAATCTTGCTTTATCACACAAACGGAAAATTATGTAAGTTCCACAAACCTCCTACTGTTAACACACAATACACTTCATAAATTCGATAGCGACTTTTATTTACAGTCCACATAGATCTTCCATGCAGAAAAGATGCACATGTATCGACTTGGTGTTGATCGAGGTAGCAATCGTCTTCATTTACACAGAACATTCAGAATGACTAGATAGGCGCATGCTTATTTATGATTTCACGAATGCATGCGCAAATATGTGATAGTAAACGTTCCCTTCGGAGACTCCTCGTTTCCCTAGGCATAATGCCTAATTACTGTGCCTAGCTCCAAGACCTTGCATTCCACACTTCTCCTTGATGTACTGGAGTCTGACTCTTCCTCCTGGGCCTTCATCTTGTATTACCAGTCTGTGATATTGCCTGTAATGTTTCCTGCCTACGCCTGCTACGTGATGCTCTCACGAGCCTAGTATCAGACTATGATTATATTAGCTCCTATATGAGGCACCTTTGGTGAAAGATATTACTTAATTTATTTTACTCACATGACTCTGAATCATTGTTTTGCAGCAACCTCATTTTAGGGTTGAGCGCAAAGCGCTCTGTCCCTGGTGTAATCTCTTTATGGGCTATTAACCATGCTCATCAGTTTGGTTGGTTTGTGGGCTTGCCTTTTACAATTCTCTTCATTTCATTAGTGAAAGGCATGCATACATTATGCCTATTCCTGTGTTTAGCCCGCCTCGAGCACACTGGCAAACTATTGAAAACATACGAGGCTCCATGTTTTCTGTATGGTTTCTGGACTACCTTTTCTCTTTATTTTGCAGGCAGTGCGATCTCCCTGGTCAGTAGTCGAGCGATTTGTATGACATTGATCCTGTTACATAGATAATTGTACTTTTGCCGGTTACATGGATGATTGCACCTTTGTCGATACGTTTCACTGCAAGCGAACTTCTGTTTCCTTTTGTGTCTCTGTCACGCTTCATGGTGGCGGTGGGCTTGCTGATGTGAAACTGTTTTACTTTTTAGTTTATATGACAAGAAAAGTCCGCTTAGGAGTTTAAAACGCAAATAGCTCTAACTCGAGCAATCGCAAGACCTGTTGCATTGCAAATGTTTGTTTCTGTTATTTTTACTCAAGACCCAATCGGTAACAGAGCACTTAAGAAGGGTTTGTTTCACTTACATAAAAGCAGTTTTGGTTTGTTTCAGTTATATGGAATTGTTTCATTTTGTTTCCCATAGCGACCAGAAAAGGGTGATCTTGATATATAACCCTACCAACCTCCTACTAAATACTCAGCAACTGTCTAATTGATCGTTTTCACTAGTTTGGTCGATGAAGAATCACATTTAGGTTAAAGGGCATATTTTTAATGCCCTAGTGCCATCTTGCGCCATTTTTTGACGTTAATGCAGCCCAACAAGGCCGAAATCCCTGCGCCTTATTTACAGGGTGGCACAATGCATGCATTGCGCCACTCTGTAACCCTTTGTGCTACATTATGACTGCGCCAAGCATAATGTATGCAAAGAAGGTGCTCCCCTTTTAGGTGAGCTGTTAAAATGGCATAAATAAATATATGAGATTTCCTTGCGCCATTTTTATGGCACTTTTAACCCTTGCTCAAGAGCAGGCGTGAAAAAGGGGCTTACATCTTTAGAATGGAGCCCTATGTATCCTGCAGGTGGAGCACCAATATTTTGGTGCTATTCCTGCGGACTACATCATTGGGGTCATGAGAAGTGACACTATTGCCCCCTACTCTGCGCCATGGTGCACCGTATTTTAAATATGGCGCACACATGGTGGTGGTAGGGGGGTGCTAATGGGCACAGGGAAAGTGGTGCTGCACTCAGTGCAGCATCACTTTCTATAAATCTGCCCCAAAGTGCATTAGGATGTGAAGTAACCAAAAATGTCATAGTACCAATAAAGAATAAGAAACCACGATAAATCCAGTAGACTAGGATAGTTATCTATTGAACAGAGAGGGGGAGGAATAGAACTGAAATGCAACCACAGTGAGTTGACAAAGATTTACTGAAATACATTTGTATTGGGGTTTTTATTGTTTTTTACTCTATTTTGATCTAGACCCTTTCTTATGTCATATTTCAGAATCTTAATTAACTTTAAAAACAGCTAGGCACATAATTTGCTTGTGGTTTGGCTACACTCAGTCTGAGATGGAATAGTTATTATTAATGGAGGAACAGAAAACATTCCGTTAATTGCCACATCAAGATGAATTCCCATAAAACACAGAAAAAAGGATGGGGGTTAGGTTAAGATTCCCTGATTTCGGCAACTGTAGATGGAGGAGAGGAGATGATCAGGATGTATGGTGAGATATTATGACCCTGCTACCCCTGCATTGTGCCCAGGAGCAAGGTAGTTTGCTTACCCAATCTAAGCTTGTGTGTGATATCTTCTTGTCCCTCTATCTGGCGTGCAGAGCATTGTGGAGGGTACCTGGAGATGGCCAAAGTGTCCACAAAATGAAAAACTGAGAAAGGAGTGCCTGTGATGGCTGGGCACTCACAGCCATGGACAACATTTTGATTGCAGGAAATAGAAGCGCCTGTGACGAGTAGGTGCTGAAAAAAGGCATGATTACATTTTGGTAATTTCAACACCAAAAAGCTCATTATTATAACCCAGGTGGGCTCACCAATTTATTTTGGTGACTGATTTGAGCTTTGTGCTAGAGGAAATCTCGGCAATGGAGAATTCTGTCTAAGAAAGTGTGGCTCCTGTTCACTGGTGCCTGCAAATCCTTTGCTCTCCTAGACCAAAGGCAATTACATCTGCTGTGCCAACGGTGGCAGAGGCGAGTACAGGGACAGGACACATACACCAGTGAGTGCAATTTCCCTAGTTCGACTGGAAATCCAAGACTACAGACGTCTGTACATCGACATCAAGCGGCACGGTGTGCAATAGATGTGAAGGGGGGCACAAACATTTCGACAGACTCAGGGGTAGCTATACAGGGTGCTTAGAGACAACTGTGTAACAACAAACCTAGTTCTGCAGTAGCTACTGCACTGGAAACAAATAGTAGACAGATATTGTACCACTCCAGACCATCATGGCTTCTGAATTAATTTTGAATTGTAAGACATGCTTAAAACACTAAAAAGCCTGCTACACTGTAAAAATAAAGCCAATATGAGTGTTTTTGCATGGCATGCATCTAAGAGGTAAAACATTAAGGCCCAGATTTAAAAGGGCCTAGCGCCATCCTAACAACATATTAGTGTCATCTTTTTATGCTACTGTGGTGTTAGATGGCCAAAAAACCCTGTGCCATATTTACAAAGTGGCTCAATTCTTGCATTGCACCACGCTGTAACCTCTTGCTCCACATTATGCCTGCGCCAGGCATAATGTATGCAAGGGGGGCTTTCCCCCATTAAGGGGAGCAAAAAAAAAGAAATTTTAAGAGATTTCTTCGCGTCATTTTTATCTGCATTTTTAATGCCTGCTCAGAGCAGGCATTAAAAGGAGGCTCCCATTGTTTTCAATGGGCCTCTGGGTGCTTTGCAGGAATAGCGTCAAAATGTTTTACACTAATCCTGCAAAAGCGCTGAACTAGCATAAAAAATTATGACGCTTGTTCCCTAACTACCGTCATGGTGCACCGTATATAAAATACGGCGTACACATGGTGGTGTTAGGGGGCACTAAAGGGGCACAAGAAAAGTGGTGCTGCAGTAGGTGCAGGCCACTTTTCATAAATCTGCCCCAAAATGTCTAATGATTCAGTGTATTTTTGCAATTCAAAGATGTCCCTCATGCTTTCCAAAGTAGACGCTCCTTAGAAGGCATAATGATACACCAAACAGTGACCTTCATGATGTTAAGGAGAAATACTTTTCAGGGTAGTGCTAAAGCACTCTCTATCAATATTCTAAAGAATTTGTAACAATAGGTCATGTAGGCAGCTGCAAAGTAAAGCTAGATCTAACAAACAGTGGCATAGCCAATAGTTCTTGATTGTAAAAGGCAGAGCTAGTGGAGCTGCCAATGGTTTTTTCATTACCATTTGTAGACAAGTTCACATATTATGAGGCATACCCAGGAATGGAGACAGATTTCAGGCAACAGTAAAGAAAACCAATTCCATGACAGGCGTCGATGCATATGCATGCTGTGTGATGCACGCGCTGCAACTGGAGTGATTTGATTCATGTGCGTCAGCAACCATTTTGTTATTTTCCACATACTTTTCTACCATAGAAGACAGGCATTTACGAACAGCAACTTAAAAAGCGAATAAGGGAAAAAAGAAGTGTGTACTTTACAAACAGCTCCTTATTTTTTTTTTAAATACTGGGAAATACAATTAAACAGGAATACTTAAAATAGGAGCAGGACGGAGAATACAAAGAGAGCGCGATAGGGAAGGGGGCACAGAAACATATGGGAGAGAGGGAAAGGAAACACATGCATTCCCACAGAGTGCAGAATGAAAACATAGTCCTTTCAAATCAGCAGTAGAATGACACAACACATCCACTCAGAAGGCTGTGTTAATTGTTGCAGGGCAGGACATTGTTATGTTATTTGTATTTGTAACGCACACATCTCTCCGATTGGATATCCTTGCACAGAAGAGGAGGTTATCACCTGAAGTTTTAAAACTACAGCCAGGTGTTAGGATTCTTCCTAAATTTTGAGAGCGATCCAGCAGAACAAAGAGAGAGGGGAATCTTTTTCTAAGCATTAGAAGTCAGGTAGGAAAAGGAACGCCCTTCTAGTCTATCCTGCCTGATGCAAGGCTGGCTGAGATGAGGAAAAATGCAAGAATAGAGATGGAAGGTACCTAATCAAGATGGATAACAAAGCTGCCTGCTCACAAGCATCTGGCTGGCCAAACCCATCCTACGAATATGTTATGTCGATAAAACAATAGATCTGACACTAAAGAGCTAAAATTGTCTGCAGGAGAGGCTTAACCATGGATCAAATAATGCTTTGATGATATCACGTCAAAGGTAACATTTTGAAAGGGCTAAGGTGGCACGCACTGCTTTCTACCCATTAAACAAACAATATTTATCATCCAAGTAATACATGCAGTGGGTGAAAACCTGCCAAAGTAAGGTATAGCAGTTAGACACAAAGGCACAGATTTAGGAGTTTTGTGGCGCAGGCCATCAAACCAAGCCCTTTTGGCTGCCTAGCACGCATAGCATGCATCTTTGCACCATGGTGCAAGGGTGTCTGCATTGCATGCAGGATTGTTTTTGTGCAGGAAGGGGCAGCATCCTGCATGAAAACAATCCTGCATGGCTTCTTCCTCTTTCTGTGTCTGCAGCACACATAGAAAGAGGAAACAAATGAGGGAAAATAAAGATATTTCTCCTTGTTACGCCTCACCTGGGGAGGCATAGGATTTTGGTGTATTCCCAGGTTTACTAGGGTTGGTAAATCTGGGAATGTATCAAAAGCTATGGGAGTTGTGTGGGAACACCGATGCAATGCCGATGGACTGCCTCCCTAGCAGAGGTTAAGGCAAAACAGCAATTTGTGTTGTGTTGCCTTACTCCATATTTTTTAAGCCATTCAAAGTGACTCAAAGTTGTTTCATGCAGCTTAAAAAAAAATGACTTAGTTGTTTGCGCCAAGCATGCACCAATTTGCATGGTGCAAGCATGGCACAACCTCAGAGAACAAGTCAGTGGTACATGCGGGTGGATAGCATACATCCACTATTTTCATATGGTGGACGCTGTCCACCCTGCAAAGAAGTTGGGCCCCCAATAAAATATTGTAAATTCGTCCCATTGTAGCAGGACACTTTCAGCAGCTCCTGCACACAGTTTCAGCAGCACCTGCAGTTGTCTGCTTTTGTTTGTTCTGAACAGCAACTTTCAGGATGGGAGAGGGATTTCATATTTTAAATTCCTGCTGGCCAAGGACAAAGGCTGAAATTAAATGGCCATCAGGCTTCCTTTTGTTTGATTATCTTGGCTGGAAGATGTCTGGCACCTCACACCTAGCTGAAATGGAGGACAGAAAGGCACGCATCTTGTTATGACTTCACAGGTACTTTAGAGAGAGATGGATTTCAATTTGTTCAGTCCCTGTAAATAAGAGACATGCGTGCACTGTAAGAATGCATGATGTGTTGGTCTGTCCCAGATTGACACAAATACAAATTTAAATACTACTATTTTGCTTTATTTCTTTTATAGCGCTACTGATCTCAATTCAGGGTGTCTGAGTACTTTACATCATACATAAACATTATACATTGACAATAAACGATATGTGTGTAATTCAATGTACAGGATGTGGTAAACAATACAGTGAAGATACAAGTTGTAGGAGTTACATGACCTTCATACCTCCCTGTGCTATATTAGAAGGATTAGAAGTTGTGAACTGCAAATTACAAAAGGATCTTTATGCTAAAAGCAGTGTTAGACTTTGCATCATTGGCATGGTCTCCCCTAACTTTTTGCCTCTACTTCTCAGGTGGCGTCTGTGTGCTAGCCTCTGTTTTTGTTTACTTTGGACACTTTGCCACTGCTGACCAGTGCTAACGTGTATGTGTTCTCTGTGTAAATTTAATGTGTGCATTGGCTTATCCATGATTGGCATATTTGATGCACTAGTAAGTCACTAGAGGTGCACAGGGCCTGTAAATTAAATGCTACTAGTGGTCCTGCAGCACTTGTTGTGCCACCAACAATAGTAGCTCTGTAAACATGGCTCAGACCTGCCACTGCAGTGTGTTTGTGCAGTTTTCAACTGCCAATTTGACTTGGTGTACCCACTTGCCAGGCCTACAACCATCCCTTTTCTTACAGGTAAGACACCCCTAAGGTAGGCCCTGGGTAGCCCCATGGGCAGGGTGCAGTGTATGTTTAAGGTAGGACATATACTAATGTGTTTTATATGTCAGAACAGTGAAATACTGCTAAATTCGTTTTTCACTGTTGTAAGGCCTATCCCTCTCATAGGTTAACATGGGGGCTGCCTTTAAATATGATTAAAGCTCGGTCTCCCTTTGGGAGCAGACAGACATGTGGAGTTTGGGGTCTCTGAGCTTACAATTTAAAAATACATCTTTTAGTAAAGTTGATTTTAAGATTGTGTTTGAAAATGCCACTTTTATAAAGTGAGCATTTTCTTGCTTAAACCATTCTGTAAAGCTGCCTGTTTGTGGATTCTCCATTTGGGTCAGTTTGACAGTTGGGCTGTTTGCACCTCTCTCTAGACAGTGACACAAAAGGGAGCTGGGGTGTAGCCTGCATATCCTGATGAGCCGTCTGTGCTTGGAGGGAGGGCAGGAGTAGTCACTCACACCAGAAAGGGCTGTGCCTGCCCTCACACAATGCAGTCTCCAACCCCCTGGTGTGTGTCTGGGGCCTGGCCTGGGCAAGGCAGGATTTCACAAACAAGAGAGACTTTCCTTTGAAGTAAGCCTACCTCAAAGATCAAAATGGGTATAAGAAGGGCACCCAAAACCACAGTCTTTAGATCACTTCTGGACATCAAGAGGAACCTCTGCATGAAGAAGAGCTGAGGAGAAGTGCTGCCCTGCCTGTGACTGTGCTTTGTGGAGCTATCCTGCAGTTGCTGTTTATGCTTGGTGAAAGGGGACAAAGACTGGACTTTGTTGCACATTCCTGCTTGTGAAGAAATCTCCAAGGGCTTGTTCTGAGCTTGCCTCCTATTGTTGAAGTCTCAGGGCCATCAAAGACTTCCCCTGCCAGCACCTGGCCTCGCTGCTGACACTCCTGCCCTGTTAAGTGGTGCCCTAGCCAGTTCCTGGGGCCTTGACAGGTGAAGCTGACAGACCAAGATTGAAAATCCATGCACCAACAGCCATGTGGGGAAATTTCTGATGCAACCCCTGAGACACGGCTGAAGAAACAACGCGCTGCCAGCTCAGTTGCTGGAATAGATGCACCGCTTACAGCGCGCTGGAAGATTGATGCTCATGGCTGAAGAAACAACTCACTGCATCGCTAATGGAGGCTGGTAACCCACACAGCGTGATTTTGCTAACATCGTGCAGCAGAATTTTTGACGCAAACCATGTTGACCACGGAAAAATTATGCAACGCCCAGACCCGACTGTTGCCTGGATCGACGCATCACTTACCTGCGCAGAGGAAAACCGACGGACACCGACCCCACCGAGGAAGGAGAAACAAAGCACAGTCTCGCTTGCGGGTGAGAAATCAATGTACCACTTACCTTTTTCGACATTCACGCGCCCGTGCATGTTATTTTGACGCTACCCAGGTACTTTTCAACGCTAATAGTGTTTTACCTGTTTAGAGAAGGATTTAAGACTCTTTGGCTTTTGAAATTAATAACTTGACTTATTTATGTTGGATTTTTGTTGTTTTGGTCTTGTTTTATTTAGATAAATATTTTCTATCTTTCTAAACCTGTGTTGTGTCATTTTCTAGTGTTTTCATTAAGTTACTGTGTATGTTGGTACAAATATTTTACACCTAGACTCTGAAGTTAAGCCTGCCTGCTTGTGCCAAGCTACCAAGGGGGTTAGCGGGGTTAGCTGAGGGTGATTCTTCTTTACCCTGATTTGAGTGAGGGTCCTTGCTTGGACGGGGATAACCTGACTGCCAATCAAAGACCCCATTTCTAACAGTGGTGATCAGCGGTTGGGATTGGACTTGTATTTGTACTTGACATACAGTGATTAAGTGTACAATACTGTTTTAAGGACAGACCCCTATGTGACCACATACTACTTGTCTTGTGATTTTTCCTTTTTCTTTGTGGGACTCTTTTTGTTCTACTTCCATATTTTTGCTGATCCCTTGATTGACTTTTCTTGAACCTCACTGGGAACTTTTTTTCTGCCTCTGCAACTTTGGACTTTGTTGACTTTTCATCATGTTCCAATTTGGAGATGCACCAGCTGGAGCTGTTTTGAACTAGGAAAGCTAGAGAGCTATACTGTGGCTCAGTTGAAGCAGTTCTGTAACGATTTTACCTGTCCTATTAAGTGCTCTACCAAGAAGGAAGAGCTGAAAAAGGTGCCGAGGGCCTGGGTGACAGCCAAAGAAGGTGAGCGGCACACAGAGAAGGAGGAGGTGCAATCCATTCACAATTGTATAGGGGGTGGGCCTGTTATATCCAGGGAGAGAGTCTCTAGGGCAGGTAGCAGTGTGTCATCAAAGGGTCTGATCCCTGAAGAGTTACAGGACAGACAGGCAGAGAGAGAATACCAATTGGGGCTGGAGAGGCTCAAGTTCAAGATGGAGAGGGAGAGGGAGGAGAGGAAGATGGCCATTGAGGAAAAGAAAATAGTGCTGGTTCATGAGCTTAGCTTGAAGGCATTAGATCAGAGGAGCCAGTACAGTAGAGATGGTGGCAGAAACAGCACAGTGGAACCTGAGAGAAGGGTACACATTCCAAAAGACCTAGTGAAGGATTACAAGAAGGAGGATGCCATATACTTGTGGTTGAAGGAGTATGAGTCTTCTCTCCACATTAATCTGGTCCCTGAAGCTCATTGGAGGGCGGGTCTGTGGAAGCACTTTGAGGAAGAGGGAGGTACACTCTGACATCCTTAGGAGATTCTAAGGAGCTCACCTACTCTGTCATGGAGGATGCCCTACTCACAAGATATGGTCTCACCCCTGAGCAGTATAAGGAAAAGTTCAGGTCCTATAAGAGGAAGGAATCCCAAACATGGTTGGAGTGTGTTGATTAATTCTGCAGGTCACTGGATGGTTGGGTGAAAGGCAGTAACAACGTATGAAGGGCTTTACAATTTGATTGCTTGGAAGCACTTGTACAGTTTATGTTTTCCAGAGCTGCGCCAGCACCTAATTGACAGCAATCTGACTGACCCCAGGAAGCTTGCGCAGGAAGTGGACCATTGGGAGTGCACCAGGGTCCAAAAGAGGTATGGGGAGGCCACGCCAAGGGTGGGCAGGGTCCCTCTCAGAAGAAAGGGAGAGTAAGGGTAAACAGGGGGAGTTCTCTAAAAGGCCTCAATCTGACTCCCAGGGGAAGGATTCCCAGCCCCCCCAGTGAGAAGAAGCCATGGTTCTCCAAAGGGAAACCAGTGTGTTGTACTCGCGGTTAGCGAGCAGCGTTCTGGTGTTGCCTAGCGCGACACCAGAAGAGCGGAGCGAGCGCGGCCGTAAGGATCAAACGATTGCTGCTCATGTGCCGCCTCGGTACGGGTTTGGAGATCGGGGACATTTTAACATTAATAAAATTTACCGTGTTTCCTGCAACTTCGTTTTCCCTCGCTTACTTCATTTGGCGACGAGGGTCATCTCCAGACGCTGCGGACCTGCGCGGCAAGTCTCTTGTCTGTGGTTATTCAATGTTTGAGGCAGTGACGACGTCGGAAATAGAAAAAAAGAGATTTCAGCTCTCGAGGGAGTGGTTTTGCTTCATGGAAATACTCCAACTGCATGCAAAAATAAACCCAACGCAAACTAAGGAGTTTATTTACTAATAAAAAAAAAAAGGTACGGATCTGGTCTACTGATGATTTGAGCTACGCTACTTTACGTTCTCACAGTATATGTCTACAGACAGCGTTTTACAGACTTAAGACAACTGTTCTCAGAAGGTTTATGGATTGTGTAGCGAACATTTGTTGGAAATCTGACTTTTGATGTGGAAAAAAAAAAAAACATTTACATTCTGGTGTGTTGTGGATAATTCATCAAAATTATTTTTTCAGTACAGTTATATTATTTTTGTAAAATATTTTTGAGTAGCCTCACCATGCAATTGGTTCTGCCCCCACCGCCATTTCTAGACAGTCCAGGTGAACCAGCTATATGTTGGAAACAATGGTTTGATGCCTTCGAAACATATTTAGGGGCGATTGGTGCATCAAGTTACAGGCCGGAACGGAAAAAATGTCTGCTGCTCCATTCTATTGGCTTTGAGGGTAGAGCGATTTTCAAGCATCTACCTGAAGTACATATGGAGGATGATGAAATGGATGAGTATGAATCTGCAGTGAAGAAAATGAGCAACAGATTTGATGCTCCCCCCAGCTTGGTAGTGGCTAGACACAAGTTTTTTCAAAGAGTACAACGCTCAAGTGAAGATGTAGACACATATATTTCGGCATTGCACGTTCTAGCTGCAGGATGCCAGTTTGGAGTACTGGGTGATCAACTTATTAGAGACCAGTTTATTTGTCAAGGGACAGACAAGTCTATCAGACAGAAGTTGTTATCACTGGACAATCCAACATTGGTGGAGACGATAAGGATTGCTAAGAGCATAGAATCTTCTATCAAGTCTTCTAAGGAAATAGAATTGGCAACGTCCAGCAGAGTCAATGTGGTTGTCAACAAGGATGACAAAAAGACTGGGATCAAGTCTTGTGGACAGAAAAACAATAAGTTTGCCAATTCCAATGTGTTCTTTAAACAAAAAAATGTGTGTTTTAGATGTGGTAATTCTATGCATCAAAAAGGATTTATGAGTTGCCCAGCTTTGGGTGTCCAGTGTAGGAATTGTGGCAGGTTGGGGCATTTTGCAAAAGTTTGTCAAGGTGGTAAACGAGATTCTGTCATGACGGTGATGGAAGAGAATGATGAAGCGGTGGGGCATCTTATGGGAGAGGTTCAGGACATGGTTTTGAGTGTGGTTGATGGAGCGGTTAAGATTGGTGATCTGGATAATTGTGTGGATCCCCATGTTTGCATAAGAGTGGGAGACAAGTCGTTGCGGTTGCTAGCGGACTCAGGGGCTAGGATCACCATGATTACTCTGGAATTGTTCAAGTTGAATTGGGGAGAGTGTGTTCTTGAACCGCCAGACAGGGCTCCAGTGTCCTACGAAGGGAGAAAGATTGAACTTCAAGGTTTCTTTGAGGAGATTCTCGAGTTTAAGGGGAGACGCATTTTTGGTAAAGTCTATGTAGCGGCTAGAGGGTTGAAAACTTTAGGCTGGTTCCATCAGGGCCTGTTTGGAATGGTGTTGAGACCTGGTACTTCTGAGCAGATTGCAGTATTAAGAGATTCGGGGGAGATTGAGGTCCTTCTTAATGATTTCCCTAAGGTCTTTTCAGGTGAATTGGGAAAGTTGCATGGGTTTAAACATACAATAAAAGTGAAAGCCAATGCTATTCCAGTCAAGCATAAACTAAGATCTGTTCCTTTTAGCGTGAGAGAAGATTTAGAAAGGGAACTGGAAAATTTACAGAACAAGGGGATTATAGAACCAATTGAATCCTCTTTGTGGCTCTCTCCATTAGTAGTGGCTAGGAAAAAGAATGGGGATTTAAGAATTTGTGTGGACTTGAGAGCACTCAACAGGGAAATTTGGGTAGACTCACATCCCCTCCCCAATATCAATGAAATGTTGTCCACTATCAAAGGTGCGAAGATTTTTACGAAGTTAGACTTGGCTAGTGCGTACCATCAGGTAGAACTTGATCCGGAGTCCAGGTTTTTAACAGCATTTGTGTCGCCTTTTGGTGTTTTCCAGTTTTGCCGTATGCCATTTGGGTTGGCATCGGCGGCTTTGGTGTTTCAAAGAATCATGTGTACATTGTTAAAGGGGATTTCCAACGTGGTGGTTTTCCAGGATGACGTATTAATTTATGCACCTGACCAGCAAGTGCATGACAATGTTTTACGACAGGTTTTACAGAAATTTATGACTCATGGCGTGGTTCTTAGGAGAGAGAAATGTAATTTCATGAAGTCGTCAGTTGAGTATTTGGGTCATGAAATTAGTCAGGAGGGTGTTAGTCCCAAACCCGGTTTGATTGATGCGATCTCAGTCGCTCCTCAGCCTACAGACAAGGCTGGAGTTAAAGCGTTTTTGGGTATGTGTGAGTTTTACTCTCGGTTTATACCAGAGTATGCGAGTCGAGTGAGAGTTTTATCCAATTTATTGAAAGACAAGACCAGTTTTGTGTGGTGTTCAGAATGTGATAAAGCGTTTGAGGACATCAAGATCCTGTTGACACAGGCTAAGGTGCTGAAACCGTATGATCCACGGTTTAAATGTTGTCTTACGGTTGATGCCAGCAATGTTGGTTTGGGTGCAGTGTTGACTCAAATGATTGATGGTGTTGAAAACACCATAGGTTTTGCCTCTAGAGTATTAAGAACACCAGAAGTGCATTATTCTGTTATCGAAAAGGAGCTGTTGGCTTGTGTTTGGGCCATTGAAAAATTCAGGTGTTATGTGTGGGGGAGACACTTTTTGTTAAAAACAGATCATAAACCGTTAGTCTCAATTTTGAAAGGGACTAATGACAAAACAGGTACACCCAGAATTGCTAGATTGGTAGCGAGATTGATGCAGTATGATTTTGAAGTGACGCATATACCTGGGGGGCGTAACGTGAGGGCAGATTTTCTGTCAAGATTTCCCAGTCAGTGTAGCTCGATGGTTGATGATTTTGTGGAGGACGAATGTTGTATGATTGCAGCAGTTGAGGTTGAACAAGTGTGTGTATGTTCTGAGTCAGAGTGGAAGGAGAAGATGGCTGATGATATTGACTTGTGCACAGTTATGAAGTGTATAGTTGAGGGTTGGCCGTATGAGAGGGACTTGACTTCGGCCATTCAGCCATTTTGGAAGGTTTCTGATGAGTTGACAATTGAGGATGGTATTCTTTTGAGGAACGACAAATTAATTCCCCCGGAGAGTTTGAGGTGTTCTTTATTGAAGAAAGCGCATGATGGTCATTTGGGGGCAACATTGACAAAAAGACGAGTGAGAGACAGTTTTTGGTGGCCTCCCATGGACAATGAAATCGATCAATTAGTAAGGAATTGTGTAGTGTGTTCCAACTCTGACAAGTGTTTGAAACCTGTAACACCACCCTTAATGCCCATAATGTGTCCTGCTGGTCCTTGGCGTAAATTGGGGGTTGATATGGTAGGACCTTTTCACTCACTAAATTGTAAGTTGCGGTATGCGTATGTTATTGTTGATTATTTTTCAAAGTGGCCTTATGGCAAATTTGTTCAGGACCCGAATGCCAAGACTCTTGTGCTATTCCTGAGGGAAGTGTTCATGAGTGAAGGGTTTCCAGAGGAAGTCATTTCGGACAATGGAGTTCAATTTATGTCTGAAGAGTATAAAACATTTTTGGAGCAAGGGCATGTTAAACATCTGAGATGTTCTCTTTATCAACCCCAAACGAATGGTTTGGTGGAGAGATTCAACCGTATGTTGGGGGACTGTGTCAGGTGGGCGTTGAAGAATGGGTGTGATGTGCAGGCATCGGTCCAAGCAATGCTGTGGTTTTATAGAACTACTCCTCATTCCACCACGGGGGTATCTCCTTTTGAAGCTTTGAAAGGAAGAAAGCCCAATACGCAAATCAAACCTGGGTGGATGTCCAAGTTTTTCAAAAATATGCAGGTTGGAGACCGTACTGACATTATCAAAACTAATGTGGATAACAAACAGTGTGCACAAAAGAGATACTTTGACAACAAGAAAGGGGCAAAAGAGTCGCCTATTGCAATAGGCGATTGGGTTGCAGTAAAATTGCCTACTTTTGTTAAAAAGGGCAATCCCAAATTTTCTGAACCGGTTAGGGTTGAACTGGTTTTGGGTAATGCTGTAAGGGTCCAGCGCGATAAGTGGTGGAACAAATCCAAGGTTGTCAAACTGAAAGGGAGATCGGATCCTCAGTTTGTAACTAAGGGTGATTTAGTAAGACAGTCTGACTCGAATGTAAGTGGGGCTGGTTTAGTGAAACTGTCTGATTTGTGTGACAATACGGGTGAAGGTTTGGTCGTGCGCAGGAGTAACAGAGTAAGAAAATTGCCTTGGAAACTGCGTCAATGAGTTACTGTATAAGATGTGTCTTCTAAACTGCATTTATTAGACAACGGATAATTTCAATGTATTTTCTGGCAACGTTAATTTCTTATGTGTTTATTTTTTATTGTGGTTTGTAGCATTTGTAAATATTGGTATTTTTTTCTGTTGAGATGGGGGTTGTATTGTTTGCACAAATAAAAAAATAAAAAAAAAACTCAATGTTGTACTCGCGGTTAGCGAGCAGCGTTCTGGTGTTGCCTAGCGTGACACGAGCGGAGCGAGCGCGGCCGTAAGGATCAAACGGTTGCTGCTCGTGTGCCGCCTCGGTACGCGTTTGGAGATCGGGGACATTTTAACATTAATAAAATTTACTGTGTTTCCTGCAACTTCGTTTTCCCTCGCTTACTTCACAGTGGCAGGGGGTCCCCATGTAAGTGTTATGCATGTGACCAAGTGGGTCATGTGAGGGGGGGCCCCAAGAGTACACCGGCACCCACTGGTGCGCAGTCCCCGGGTTTGGCCAGTGTAGCACTTGGGGAGGAGTTGGTTCCAGGTGGGTGGGAGCCACCTGAGATGACCCTTGTCTCACTAAGCGATAGTGAGATGGTCCAGAGAACACTAGACCCTGAGAACACTAAGAAGTACAGGCAGTGGGTGACCATCAATGGACAGAGGGTAGAGGCTCTGAGAGACACAGGAGCCAGTATGACTACAGTGAGGAGTCACTTGGTGTCTGAAGAGCAGATTGATCCCTGTGTACTGTGTACTGTGTACAAGTAGTTGCAGTGACAACTCAGAGTGCCTGTGTAGAGTGATGCAGGTTCCCTTTGAATGGGGAGGGTGGTCTTAGGTTCCTTGAAGGTAGCTGTGAGTCCAACCATGCCTGTAGATTGTTTGCTTGGCGATGACCTGGAGGATTCCCCTTGGAAGGAGGTGGAACACAGGTCACACTTGGAGATGTTGGGTCTGCCTGGGTCCGTATGCATATCTACCAGGTCAATGGCAGCCCTTCAGGGTGGTCAAGAGCCCCTGAAGCCTGAAACAGTGTCCTAGGGGACAGTCAAAAAGAGGAAGGACAGGGGGGGGGGAACTGTCCCCAGAAGTTACCACAGTTCCCAAGGAGGTGGAGCCTCAGGGTGACACCCTGTAGCCTACAGTAAACAGATGGCTGAACTGGGGGAGGTCCCTGAGCTATCACAGTGGCAGCAGGAAGGGGGACCCACCATTGATGCATTCTGTGCAGCACAGAAGACATGTCCTACTCTGGAGGGTTTGCAGCAGCAGGCTGCAGACCAGGCAGCCAGCAAGGAGCCAGGATCTCACCTGATTTACTGGGAGGACGACCTCCTGTATAGTGAGCCTAAGGTTTCTGAGCCTGGGTCAGCCCTTGTGCCGGTGGTACCCCAGTGCTTCAGGGCCTTCCTACTGGGGTTGGCTCAGGATGTGCCTTTAGCAAGACAGTTAGGGGAAGGACAAGACCTTTGAGAGGCTTGTCACCCACTTCTACTGGCCCCTAATGTGCAGCCACTCAGATGCTCATTGTAGGTCTTGCCAAACTTGTCAGGAAAGTGGCAAGAGTGGGGGGAAATGTAAGGCTCCCCTCCAACCTTTACTTGTTGTTAATACCTCCTTTGGAAGGGTTGGTATTGACATTGTGAGGCCTCTGGATCCCAAGACAGCCATGGGCAACAGGTTCATCCTGGTCTTGGTGGACCATGCCACTCAGTACCCAGAAGCCATTCCTCTGAGGTCAATCACTTCCCCTGTGATGGGTAGTGCATTGAGGGTTTTTTTTTACCTGCAAGGGGTTCCCCAAGGAAGTGGGATCCCATAGGGGTGCCAACTTCATATCTACATATATGAAGTCTCTGTGGAAGGTGTGTGGGGTGACCTACAAGTTCACCACACCTTACCACCCCCAAAGCAATGGTCTGGTTGAGAGATTCAACCGCACCTTGAAAGGCATGATTATGGGCCTGCCAGGGCCCTTGAGATGGAAGTGGGACGTCCTTTTGCCATGCCTTCTGTTTGCTTACAGGGAGGTGCCTCAAAAGGGTCTTGGGTTTAGACCCTTTGAGCTGATCTATGGCCACCCTGTGAGGAGACCTTTAAGTCTGGTGAAGGAGGCTTTGGAAAAAGCTCCTAGTAAAACCCCCCAGGATGTATTCAGCTACTTGCTGGCTCTGAGAAACCAGACAGCCCACTTCAGGAGTCTCACACAGGAGAACCTGGAAGCAAGCCAGGACGATATGAAAAGGCGGTATGACTGGAATGCCACTCTGGTTGAGTTTCAATCTGGTCAAAAAGTGTGGGTGATGGCACCAGTGGAGCCTAGGGCACTCCAAGGCAAGTGGACTGGGCCACTTGAGGTGGTGGAGCACGAGAGTGAAGTCACCTACCTGGTGGACTTGCAGACTCCCAGGAACCCTTTAAGGGTCCTGCATGTGAACCGGCTCAAGCCACACTTGAATGGGCTGAACTGTCCATGCTATTTGCAACAGATGACGGGATGGGGGATGAGAGTGAGCCTCTTCCTGACCTCCTGTCTGCAGGTGAGAAAGATGGGTCTGTGGAGGGAGTAATCCTCTCCCCCTCCCTGACTGCAAAGCAGCAGAGGGACTGTCGCCAGGTGTTGGGACAGTTTGCCTCACTGTTTTCCTTGATCCCAGGGGTCAGACACTTGTGCACACATGATGTGGACACTGGGGACAGCACACCCATTAAACAGAAAGTTTACAGGGTGACTGACAGAGTCAAGGCTAGCATTAAGCATGAGGTATCCAAAATTGTAACCGAGGGGTTATTGAGGATTCCAGTAGTCCTTGGGCCAGCCCTGTGAAATTGGTCCCAAAGGCTGCTGCACTTGGTGCCACTCCATAACTCCTGTTTTGTGTGGACTACCGGGGACTCAATGCAGTCAGTAAGACTGACGCATACCCCACCCCCTGAGCTGATGAGCTCATAGATCGGTTGGGAGCTGCGATCTACCTCAGCATGTTTGATTTAACTACTGGGTATTGGCAGATCGACTTGACTGAGGGGGCCAAAGAGAGGTCTGCATTGTCTATCCCAGATGGGTACTTTCAGTTCAAGGTGATGCCACTTGGGATGAAAAATGCCACTTTTTAGGCCTCGCTGGCTACTACAGGAGGTTTTTTAAGGGTATGGTACCATTGTTACCCCCTTGACTGAGTTGACTTCTAAGAAGCAACCAAAGAGGGTGATCTGGACAGAGGCTTGCCAGAATGCTTTTGATGCCCTGAAGGCTGCCATGTGCACAGCACCTGTGCTGAAGGCAAGTGACTACTCCAAGGCGTTAGATGTGCAAACAGATGCCTCAGAGCATGGTATTGGAGCAGTACTCTCACAGCGTAATGAAGAGGGCCTAGTGCAACCTGTAGCCTTCATTAGAAGGAGGTTACTTCCAAGGGAATGAAGGTGGAGAATCATAGAAAATGAAGCTTATGCTATGGTCTGGGCGCTGAAGAACCTAAGACCCTACTTGTTTGGGATTCACTTCCGGGTTAAGACCGACCACAGGCCCCTCAGATGGTTAATGCAGATGAGGGGTGAGAATCCAAAACTGTTGAGGTGGTCCATTTCCCTATAGGGGATGAACTTTACGATGGAACACCGCCCTGGTACAGAACACACCAATGTTGATGGTCTGCCCAGATTCTTCTGCCTTACTGATGAGCTGGGGGGGACACGTGTTAAACATGGCATCCTTGGCGTGGTCTCACCTAACTTTTTGTCTCTGTTTCCCGGGTTGTTGATGTGTGCTGGACTCTGTTTTTTCTGTTTTTGTTACTGCAGGTACTTTACCACTGCTGACCAATGCTAAAGTACAAGTGCTCCTATAAAAAATGTGTATGTAATTGGATCGCCATGATCGGCATATTTGACTTACTGGTTAGTCCCTACTAGAGCGCACTAGAGGTGCCCAGGACCTGTAAATCAAATGCTACTAGTGGACCTGCAGCACTGGTTGTGCCACCCACAATAGTAGCTCTGTAAACATGGCTCAGACCTGCCACTGCAGTGTCTGTGTGTGCAGCCTTCAATTGCCAATTCGACTTGGGAAGTATACCCACTTGCCATGCCTAAACCTTTCTTTTTCTTAAATGTAAGGCACCCCTAAGGTAGGCCCTAGGTAGCCCCATAGGCAGGGTGCAGTGTATGTTTAAGGTAGGACATGTACTAATGTGTTTTATATGTCCTAACAGAGACTTATGTCTGAATTGGGTTTTCCCTGTTGTAAGGCCTATCCCATTCAAATGTTAACATGGGGGCTGCCTTTAACTATGATTAAAATGTAGATTCCTTTTGGGGGGGGATAGACATGTGGAGTTTGGGGAATCTGAGCTCAAAATTTAAAAATACATCTTTTAGTAAAGTTGATTTTAAGATTGTGTGTTTGAAAATGACACTTTTAGAAAGTGAGCATTTTCTTTCTTAAACCAGTCTGTGACTCTGCCTGTTTCTGGATTTCCTGTCTGGGTCAGTTTGACAGTTGGGCTGTTTGCACCTCTCTCTAGACAGTGACACAAAGGGAGCTGGGGTGTAGTCTGCATATCCTGCATCTGGGCTGAGGGGAGGGGAGGAGTGGTCACTCACAGCTGAAAATGCTGTGCCAGCTCCTGGGTGTGTGTCTGGGGCCTGGCCTGGGCAAGGCAGGATCTTGAAAACAACAGAGACTTCTCTTTGAAGTAGGGCTACTTCAAAGGCAGAAAGGGGGGTAAGAAGAGCCCCCCCAAACCCCTGAAAATCAGATTACTTCTAGAACTAAGAGGAACGTCTGCCAAGGAGAAGAGGTGGAAAAGCTGGAGGAGGAGTACTGCCCCTTTGCCTGTGAATGTACTTGGCAGTAGCTGGCCTGCAGTAGCTGCTTCTACCTGATAGAGGACAAAGACTGACTTTTGTTTGACTTCCCACTTGTGAAGAATCTCCAAGGGCTTGAACTGAGCTTGCCTCCTGTAGTTGACGTCTCAGGGACAACAAAGACTTCTCTCTGCCAGCACCTGGGATTTCTGCTGAGTGTCCTGCCTGCCAAGTGGTGCTCTAATCTATCTCTGGGCCCTTGAAAGGTGCAGCTGGTGGAAAAGGACAGAAATCCACGCAAAGACCACAGTGCAGGGAAAATTTCAACGCACCACCCGCTTGTGGCTGATAAAAGACACGCGCCTGCCTCGTGGCTTAAATCGATGCTTCATCTGCATCGAGGCTTGGAGAACGACACACCGTGGCTGAAGAAATGGTGCACAACACCCGCAGTGGCTGCTGTTAAAGATGCAAGCCCCCATGCAGTGCAGTTTCTTGACACTCTAAGACTGGATTTCAGTGCAATCAACACAAAGCATGCCCAGACCCAAGGTGTCCGTCCAGATCGATGCATCGCTGTCTTGTAGGAGAGGAGAAATGATGCACGCCGACCCCACCAAAGAAATCGACGCATCGCTTGCCTTTTTTTGACACATTGTTGCCCATGTGGCTTTATTTTGACATTACCCAGGTACTTTTGTGAAATAACAACGTTCTCACTGTTTTCTAAGGATTAAGACTTATTCTTTTTAAAATTCATAACTTGACTTATGTATGTCAGATTTTTTTTTTTTTGGGTCTTGTTTTGTTTAGATAAATCCCATCTATTTTTCTAAACCTGTGTTGTGTCATTTTTTAGTGTTTTCACTGAGTTACTATGTGTGTTGGTAGAAATACTTTACACATTGCTTCTGAAGATAAGCCTGCTAGTGCCAAGCTACCAAGTGGGTGAGCGGGGGTTAACTGAGGGTGATTCTCCTTTATCCTGACTAGAGTGAGGGTCCTTGCTTGGATATGGAGTACCTGACTGCCAACCAAAGACCCTTTTTCTAACAATCAGTAATCCACTTACCTATCTACAAAACATAAACATCTGTCATCTGCATATTACAAGTGCTTTGCAGGAGACACATTCACCCTCAATGCTACTTTCATTCAAAACTGGGGATTGACAAATCACAGATCTCTCCAGTAAATGTGTTAACCTCCAGAGTTATCTTACCATTATTATTGATCTGTGAGATTTACTGGGCACACAAAGATATCTGAATCAGATATCTTTACCCCATAAGATATGTGAAAACGCAGATGTGCAACCAATTAAGCAGAAACTATTTACCTGCCACTTTTCTCCTTACTGTGAATTTATTTGTGGCAGAGGTTTTCTTTAAATAAGGGCCAGATTTACAAAGCCCTTGCGCCACCGAAGCTTCACCGAAGTGTGCCACATTTACAAGGTGGCGCTAAACCAAATTTTGTGGCTGTAAATATGGGCCTCTCCAATGCAGTTTTATGCATCAGAGGGGTGTGCAATGAGTGTGGCTGTGTGTGTGCCACAGCAACACCCATTGCTTTTGATGCTGCCCCAGATTTACAAGAAGTCTAAAATCTGCGGCAGCGCCAAAAGCTAACACCACCCCAGGGGAGGTTTTTTCAAGGCACAACCACGAAGAATACTTTTATTCCTCCTCGTTTTTGCTTTTTTTCTGCAGCACACAATTGTTTATGTGAAGGGAGGTGTCCCTTTCTGCACATAAACAATCATCCAAAAATGACAATTTGGTGCTTCTATGTGGGATAGAAGTGCCAAGTTGACATTGCATATTGCTTATGTGAAGGAAAAAACACCTTCCTGCACATAATCAATCCCCTTGATGAAAACACCCTTGCACTATGGTGCAAGGATGCCTGTGTTGGCGCTTGGAGCTAAATTTCACTCTGACGCAGGGGGAAACACAGGGATGCACCGTAATTTGGTAAATACGGTGCATCCCTGCATTTCAAAAGTGATGCAGTGAGTCCCTGCACAGTTTGGCTCGACACCGCGCTTCGCCACTTTTTAGTAAATCTGGCCCTGAATTTCAAATTGAGACCAGATTTTTGCAAAACCCTCAGAAATATGGCTCAAAGTGTTTTTACGACGCTGTCACGAACACTTGACACATCTTACCCCTGTTATGGGCATTTCCGTACTGCCCATGTGGCTTCTCTCAAGAAACATATTCACTGTTTCTCCAAGGAACAATTCTGCACGCATTTCTTTTTCAGAGTGATTTGCTGTGAATGTTTTGCAAGTGCGAGAAAGGAATGATGTGATGTTTTCATCATAGGTCAGGGATTTTCACCTTGAACAAATGAGAGGAAAAGTCATTTCAGCATCTGGGCCCGCATATGGGTATTTTTTTGGATCCCCGACGAAAAATTAAGCATATATTCAGCACCAGACACTAAGGCATGAGATCTCAAAGGGGATATAATGGCGCGCGGTTTCATGGAACCTCTCGGCTCGTGGATCATAAAAAACATGCTTGTAGGTTTGTGAAGGCGAATTACTATTCAACGACGTGAGTAGGTCGTAAATCGGTGCTACCTAGAGTTTGCAGGAACTTGCTGATTAGGTGATCACGTGGGATATGCGAAGTAATCTTAGGACTGGGTGTTTGTTCAAATAAACCCAATTTAAAGCAGATGATTTATTCTGAACAATGGCCTTCAGTTGGTTTGCGATATGTGTAAAGCCAGTCCACCTGCCATCTATATTTTACTTATATGGATTAGGTTTATGGGACTGTCTAAGAGTTTCATCGGTATACATATATTGATTTTAAAAATGCCTACTGTATGCGATTGCTTATTGTATTCAGAAAAACATAGCTAAAATAAATTACAATATGGATTTAATTTTCAGTTAGGCCCTTACTATAATGTCTATATGTCGCCCAACATTTTCAGAGTCACTGTGAGAAGAACACCTGCAATAGATGTTGCAGGACAGCTAATTGGAAATATGTGTGATGATCAATGGAAGGCTTTGTATTCTCGAAAATGATAGACATGTGACCAGATTCAGACTCCTTAATGGTTCATCTCATGTGAATAAATAGTCACACATTTTTGTCACAGTGTGCTTATTCCTCTAAACGTTAAAATATCTCATATGTCTGCACAAGCATTACCTACACTGAGTTTTCTATCACTCAATAAATGAATAAATCAATCAGGATTCATTCAGCGTTACTAATCACCCAATAGGGTATGCAGGCACTTTCATGTCCCAGAAAGGTCCAATCGAAGAGCAAGATCTTGAGGACCCTTCAGAATTCAGGAAATTAGGTCAGGGTCCAGAGCTGTGTGGGGTGGCTGTTCCAGGTCTTTGCTGCAATGTAGAAGGAGTGTCCTCCACGTTTGCTTCAATAGATGCAGGGAGTGTTGGCAAGTGAGACGGAGGCAGAGTGTAGTTTTCTACATGGTTGGTGGAAGTTCAGGCAGTGGTTAATGTAGGCAGGTCCTTTGTTGTGTAGAGCTTTGTGTGCATGGGTCAGTAGCTTGAATTAGCATCTCTTCTGTACGGGGAGCCAGTGGAATTGCCTGGGGTGAGATGTGATGTGGGTTCATTGGGGGAGGTCGAGGATGAGTCTGGCTGTGGTGTTTTGTATGGGTTCAAGTCTCTGTAGGAGGTCTGTGGTGATTCCTACATAGAGAGTGTTGCCATAGTTCAGTCAGCTGTTGATTAGGGTCTGTGCCACAGTGCGTCTCTTGTGTAGGGGTGGCCACTTGAGGATCTTATGTTGCATGCGTAAAGTGAGGAAGCCGGTGGAGGAGACAGCGCTGATCTGTGATTTCATGGTGAGGTTGTTGTTGATGATGATTTGGAGGTTCCCGGCATGGTCAGCAGGTGTGGGTCCTAGGTTTGATGGTCACCAGGAGTCATTCCATGGGCTGTTGTTGTTGCCGAAGATAAGGACTTCTGTCTTGTCTGTGTTCAGCTTCATACAGTTATTCTTCACCCATTCTGTGATGCTTGCCATGCATCTGTGGAACGTGGTCCTGGTGGTGGTGTGGTCATCGGTGAGTGAGTGGATGGGTTTGGTGTTGTCTGCATTGGATATTATGTTGAGACCATGGACTCTGATGATGTAGGCCATCAGGGTCATATATGTGCTGAAGAGCATGGAGCTGAGGGACACCACAAATAATATCCTTGGGTTTGGAGGTGAAAGGTGGTAGGTGGGCCCTCTGTGTTCTTTCAGTGAAGAAGGAAGTGATCCATCTAAATGTATCCCCTTGGATGCCGATGTGTGGTGGAGTCCTTGGATCAGCATGTAATGGGATATGGCGTTGAAGGTAGTCAAGAGGTCGATGAGGATCATAGTTGCTGTTTCTTACCAGTCGAGGAGGATTCTGATGTTGTAATGCTCCAGGTATGTTGTGAGTTACTTGTTGATAGTCTTTTCCAGTACCTTGGCTGGGAATGGGGGCAGTGAGATTGGATGGCAGCTTTTGAGTTCCTTCAGTTCGGTGGAGGGTTTTTTGAACATTGGTCTGACTTCAGCGTGTTTCCAGGCATAGGAATATTTTGAATATTTGAAAGACTTCCTCTGCCAACACCTGGACTCTCTGCTGGGACTCCTGCCCTGCCAAGTGGAGCCCTATCCAGTCTCTGGGCCCTTGAGAGGTGAAGTTGGCAGAACAAGGACTGAAATTCATGCACAGAACACTGTGCGGGGATATTTTTGACGAACCACCTGCAACGCGGCTGAAAAACGACTCGCCACCCGCTTCATGGCTAAAATTCATGCTCCACCTGCATCACGGCTGAGCAATCGATGCATCATGGGTGGAGAAACAACACAACACCTGCTTGCGGCTGCTGATAATGATGCAAACCCTACCTAGTGCGGTTTTCCAATAGCCTGCGACCAGATCTCAAACGCATCGTCGCTGGGCATCAAAGTCATCTTGAACCTGCGCGGATCCAAGGTGCCCTGTCTGGAAATCAATGCATCGCTCTATTACGAGGGAGAAAAATGACGCATTGCCTACCCTACTGGAGAAAAAACGATGCACGGCCTCACTTGCGAGTAAGGAATCAATGCATTGCTGAGTTTTCCGATGCACGCTTCCCCTGTGCAGCTTTATTTTTTACGCAAACCAGGTACTTTGTGTTTAATCACCGTTTTCATTGCTTTCTACGGAGTAAGACTCTTATTCTTTTGAAAATTCATATCTTGATTTGTGTATGTTGCATTTTTTTCATTTTGGTCCTGTTTGATTTAGATAAATATTACCTATTTTTCTAAATTGGTGTGGTGTCAGTTTGTAGGGTTTTCAGTTTAGTAGTGTGTGAATTGGTACAGATACTTTACACATTGCTTCTGGGTTAAGCCTTTCTTCTCATGCCAAGCTACCAAGAGGTTGAGTAGGGGTGAACAGGGGGTAACCTGACTGACAACCAAAGACACCATTTCTAACACCAACAAGGGAGAACGTGGGCAAAAATGTAATGTTGTGCAGTGCAGCTAGCTATGTCTCAGCGATTCATCGTACTGTGTAGGGCAAAGGGTAGGAATCTGGCTCATGTTCCATTAAATGGCACAGAAGTTTCAGTCACACAGCTCAGTTGCATGTTGCACAGCTCAATCCAGCTCTGTCACATTTCCCCATTCCATGTGTAAAGTGCAGCAGCAGCCAAGGTCCACCTTTAAATACTGGCACGTGTAGTACAACATGATTCACCAGAACTACAAGTTCCCTCAAGACAAAGTAAGAAACATGGACTGAAGCAACACAACATACGAGGACACTTGAACACTGTCCAACCTAATGGTGACAATGAATGCCACCTTGCACTATGAGCAAAACTGTATCATACGTGGGCCAGTGCATACAAATCTGTACTGTCAAGCAATGGAATCAAATAGGTTTGTCAGAGTGAAAGGGGTCAGGTATGGGTCATGTGAAGTATCAACATGTAGGAACATACCAAGAGCCACATGTATATTAATTGGCATGACACTAGATAAATGACAGATGTCCGAACATGTGGGTTGAGACCACACAGATGTCAGCTGCCATGGTAGGGACCACCAGAACTCATGCCATGTGCTAAATCAGAATGATTTGGGGTGAATGCACGTGATGTATGCGAGAGGACCATGGGCTACATTTATAAGGTCTTAGTACCACACTAGCATCATTATTTTATGCTAATGTGGTGTTAAGGTTCCATTTTCATTCCCCATATTTACAAAGTGGTGCAATGCATGCATTGTGCCACTTTGTCACTCCTTGGGCCACATTATACCTGCGCCATGCATAATGTATGCACTGGGGATGTTCCCATGCATGGAGACCTATACAAATGGCCCAGTGAAATTTCCAGCATTTCACTGTGCCATTTTTAGTGTCATTTTTAATGCCTGCCTAAGGCAGGCATTAAAATGACATACCCATTACTTTCAATAGACCTCCCTTTACTTTGCAGTATTAGCGCCACAATTTATGACACTAATCCTCCAAAGTACCATAATAGCATCATACATTATGACTCTATTGTCCTAACATGCACCATGGTGCGCCACATTGTAAATACGGCACACACATGGTGTCTTTAGGTGGATGTAGTAGGGCGCAAGAAAAGTGGTACATCACAACTAATGTGCCACTTTCTTGTAAATATGGCCCCATGTGAGTTGAAACCAAAGATGGTATATTATCCTAGTGGGCTCCTAGTTGTGCAGGGCATTGTAAGCGCTCAATGAGTACAATGAATTGCCACTGTGTCTGAATGAGGAGACATTGCATAGCAAAGATGTCAGAATGGATATGTGTCCTGTAAGGTAGCTTGACCAATACACATGCACTGCTGTGTCTGACAGTGTCACAATTGTGTTGCAGCTGTGAAGGGATAAGAGAGAAGAGCTCATTGGGGCACAACATCCAGCATGTGAGTTGGTCCTGGGTTAATAAGTAGCATGTGGCATCAGGTAGTCTGAAGCAAAATTGTCTCACCATGTCACCTATGTCTTAGTTTACAGGATGTGAAACAGGGATCTGTCAAGACACAGAAAGAACCAGTCTGCCCCACAAAAGACAGGTGTCCACAAAGATTAGAGACTGAGGTGGATGTGCCCAATTATGTTGTGAACATGGGTAGGTACATGTCAGCAATTCCAGCAATACTACAATGTGAGGTACAGATTGAACCATAACCTCATTAACCGCCAGCCATGTCAATCCACTGGATATGGTCACACATATTGTTGGTGTTGTAGACACATGAGAGTCAATGTATGATCTGGGTTCCATCATTGTGTGGCAGTTAGTTGCGTCACTGGCACAAAATAAGGAGTGGCAGAGGAGGCAGGTACATGTATAAGTGAGCAGCCCTGAGTCAAAGGATGTGTGATACTCTGCAGATATCCACATCTGGCAATTATCAACTGGGGTGAGTATCAGTATTAGCAATCTACCTAGTGTGACTGGGCACACCCCCTCAGAGTTGGCACACATTGCCCACAAATATGAAGGCAAATGTGTATGGAATTACATTACATGAGATTACACAAATGTGAAATACATGGTGAGTGCATGCCCTCATACATTTCTGCAGTGCTGGAAGGTTGGTGGATGTGTAGATGTGTGCAGGACCAGCGTGAAAATCTCAGCCTTTGGCCACATGAATACACAATGTGAATGTACGACACCACAACAAGGCAGAATGCCATAATGTACAGTTTGAAAGCCAGACGGTACAATCATAACTAATTCATGACCAGACTCACATCATCTGCACAGGAGCTGTGGGCTGAATACTGGCCACAGGGAATTTAGGCACCCTGGGGACTATGTGCAATGTGCTCAGTAGTGGTGTCAGTAAGTCAAAACACAATCAGTATAGGCATCATGAAATAGTATGCAAATCACCATGGCAGATGTGCACCTTACCTCTTATCACATGTGCAGGAATGGTGGGCCCAGCGAGCTGTGTTACTGTGTTGCAATATGTGTCACAAAACAAAAAGTCAGCCCTGTCACACAGTGGTTGTAAGAACAATATAGAGATGCCGTCATCTGAATGGCAGCTAAAGTGCATCTTGGACTCTATACCTCTGTGTAACAGACGTCCTACACATCAATGCTGAGTTAAATAGTTGTGAACCAGATTACTCATGTTAACATCTAACATGTATCACCATTAACCTATCTCTCTCTTATTGCAGAGGATGTACCTATACCTCCTGACCAGCTGCTTGCCCTGGATGAGGATCCTGCTGAGGATGAAAGCCTGCCAACCATTAACCAAGACACCGTCCAGCAAGTTCTGGCCTCCTTTGATGCACCATCTCTGGTTGTGGGAAGGGCTGACAGCATTGCAGGTTCTCCAGAGAATCCTCCCATCACCCAACAAACACCACCTGCCAGCCCACCCCAGCTCTGGACACCAAGTCCCCCAAGTTGAATTCCAATGAGGTGAAGTAGGAGTCCAACAGGAGATAGTAGATAGGGTGGGGATGGAGACCTCTGTGGGCACCCCAGAGGCGTTCCACAGATGCCTCAGTCCTAATAAGGACACATCGGTGGCTATAAAACACATCTACCCTCAAGTCCGGGGCCTCAAACAGTTCCTGACTGACATTGAGTTGTCTTGAGGCAGAGACACAAACAACTTCCCTTCTAAAGAGGCACCAGCAAGGTTGCCAAATAGGCTGGGGGCAAGTTACAACATCTTGGAGTCCATGGAGTGGAAGCAGAACACATATGTAGCAACAATGGGTTTCTACCATCATGACTTTGATGCTGTGCTGGCTAGTCAGCAGGCTATTCTTAGTGCAGTGCTGCCTCACGTGCTGGCGCAGATAAATCCTGCTGTGGAAAAGGAGTCCACATCTTCAGCCCCTGATGTGTGTGTGCCTCCGCCGCCTCTGCCACCAATCACACTCCCTTGCTGGTATGCACCACACACATCAGAGGAAGAAGATGTGGACTTCACTTATTCCACTGAAAAACTACCATGTAACATTCTTGGTGCAAAATGCCCAGTTTCTACTTTGCTCAGTGCTGATGACCATGCCAGTCTACTTCTCAACTGATACTATCCTCAATTTGCTGTCCCACCTGTTGATCTCACCCATTTGTGTGCTGTTGATGTGACCTATGTTCTCTATTGGCAATTTAATCCTCCTCACTGAAACACACCTCTCTTCCACGTGTTCCATGCAATTTATCCCCGAGGGCTCTGTCCGGACATCCTTTGGCTCACAAACAATGTTGGGGTTATCTTGCAAGGACTGCCACTTGCCCTTTGCTCCTTGGTTCAAGTGTCAATAAAATCACTTACCAGAATCAGCTTGTTGTGTATCTTATCATGTTCAGACGGTGAAGACCATGGTGGATGTGCTGCCCCTAAAGATGCAACCTTTTATCAAATGGAAATTGTGTTCAATAGACCCATGCCAAAATCTGCACAAGCCAAGGGAATAATATATGTGAACCTTATGTGCATCAAAACTAGCAAGTAGTTACCCAAGATCACATGCATGAAGTGCTACAATTAGCAATCCGTCAATGGTAAGATTGAATGAAGTTGCTGCCCAGATGGGGGGCACTTTCATGGATACTAGCTAGCAAACAACACTGCTATTACAAGCAAATGATGCCTTGGTGTTGAGACGGGGCCACTCACCTGAAAAGCAGGATGTCTACAGGGGCAATGGTATGCCCCCGACCTCCTGGAACACCTCTCAGCACTTCCTAGTGGACACAGAAGCCCCGGCAGGTGTCCCAAAAGGAAAGGGGGAGTGGAAGAGAAAGAGAAAAAACACTGCCACGTCTTGCTGGTCCAGCCAGGCACCCTATATCTTCGGGGGGCAGGTCGTTGTTGACAGAGTGGTAGAAGAGTTAGTGCACTCAACTTCCTTGCAACTGAATCTCTCTTTCTGATATGGGCACAGGAGTGGTAGAAGAACACCGGGATGCTCCAGAACTTTTCTTGGATAATAATAACTGTTGGCACAATTACTAACACTGCATTACCAAAAACCCAAACTGAGTACCATGACAATAAGTACTGTGACACTAGGGCTGGCTTCACAGAGATTCACTGTTGCACACTACAATTGGAACTGTGGTTGCATTTATCATGTACAAGAAAGACAAACAAGGGCATTCATTATATCATGTATATCTTTTCTGCATGCATAGGGTTACAATAAAAGGAACAAAAGCAGTCCAAGAAATACAAATGTCCACTCTGGGTTTAAACAGTTAGGGTGGCACAGTTTGGTTTGGTTTTACTGTGTGTGTGTGAAAAACCCTTCAAAACCAAATTCCTGAAACACAAGCATGAATGACAAAATTTAAATCCAAGATTTATGCTATTTGAGAAAGAAAAGTCATGTAAATGCTCTTTTAAAATTGCACTGTCACTTTTTATAGTACTTGAGCTCAAGCAGATTTCCTGAAGCACATTCAGGCACATAACTACAATAATAATGTAGAATGTTCAGAAATGCATTTGTCTCTTCAAGATAAGCACTCTGCCAAAATACGAAGTCTGAAATACACCAGCTGTTCTAGGAAAGCACAGCGCCCAAAGAAAAAACTCCCTGGAGAACACTAGTCACTTAGCTGCAGTCTTTTCCGGAGTGCTGGAGGAATGCCTGGTGTCAGCTGGTACAGGAACGAAAAAAATAATTGCCTCAAAAGTCCAAACTACGAGGATGACTGCAGGGTCTGGACTGCCAAATCAGATGCTGAGATGAGGAAGCAAAACAAAGCCAAACAGGGAGACATGCTTCACTCTGCTATAGCCAATCAGGAATGCATTTGAGTTTCCACATGTGGATGAGTAACCACAGCACATGTCTACACCACACCCAATTAGAAGCACATGTCTACACCTGCTCACATTAGCAAACAAGCATTGGTAAAACAGGCATTGATAAAACCAATTGTGTAACACAGCATATTATGTTTACTTAGAAACATGGAGGTTTAAACAAAAACAGAGATATGATACAACCCTAATCCCTTGGGATGCTGACAGATAATGCAGGAGGTACCTTGGGGATCCGTGACACAGGGAAAGTGTGTAAGTGGCTGGCATCAGTGTGTGAGCCAAAACCACACAGAATACTAACAGTTGTTTGACATGACCAGCCATCTAATACATGTAGCACGATACACACACACTCCAACATTATGGGAATACCTGTTTTGCTGTTTGTCCATTCATGGCAGACGTGCCTCTTACATCACCCAATCCTGTGTGAGGATCCCTTATGTCAATCCATTGCATGCCTCACAGAAATGGTTCTGTAGGTATTCTACCTCTTCATACATGTAATCTAACACTGCATAGAAACCCCACAGCATGTGTCAGAGCGACCCTTGACCCAAGGGTAGGTCGCTCCCCCTGCCGCTGCAGCTCCTCCAGCTCCTCCAGGTTCCTGAATTCCTGAGACCCACCTAACAGTAAGTACCCCCCACCTCCCAGCCCCTCGCTCTGCCCCGCGCTACTCACCCTCTCTCCTGCTCCTGCTTCTTTTCTTCTTTTCTTCTTCTCTGCTCTTCCTCCTCACTTCTCGTCTGTAATCTTCTGCTGTACTATTCTTTTCCCCGTCTTCTCTCTTCTTCTCTTCTTCCTCATCTTCTTCTGTGGTCTTCTGACTTCTGTTCTTCGTTTTCTGTATCTTCTTCTGTGTTCTTCTTCTTCTGTGTTCTTCTGTGTTCTTCTGTGTTCTTCCGGTCTTCTGTTCCCTGTTCTCCTGTTCTTCTGTTCTTCTGTTCTTCTGGTCTTCTGTTCTTCTCTTCTTCTGTTCTTCTGTTCTTCTGTTATTCTGTTCTTCTGTTCTTCTGTTCTTCTGTTCTTCCGGTCCTCTGGTCTTCTGCCTTCGGCTCTTCTGCCTCCTCCGTCTTCTTCTCCCCGCGCCTGCCCTCCTGCTCCTACCTCATCCCCCTCCCTCACTCGCATCCCCCTCTCTATCTCCCCTATCTAACCCGTTCACTATCTACCTCCCTCACTCCTCCTATCTACCTATCTCTCTATCTCTCTATCCCACTATCTAATCTCCCTCACTCTCCACCTCCTCCTATCTTCCTATCTCTCTATCTATTTCCCTATCTATCGATTTCTCTATCTATCTATTTTCTTTATCTACTTCTCTATCTTTTCCCCCCTTCCCGCCACCCCCTCTATTACCTATCTTCCTATTCTCTCACTCTACCTCTCACCCTCACCCACCTCTACAACCCCCCCTCCCCTATCTTCACAACCCTACTCCTATCTTTCTCCCTAATCTCCTAAACCTCCTAACACTCACCCCCCTCCACCCTTAAACCCCCCTCCCCAGCTCTTCTCACACTACCTGTCCCCCCTCCCTCACGCTTTCCCGCCGCGACCTCCTGCACGCCCCCGCCCCCCAGCTCCCATTCACCCCCAGCTGACCCCTCCCCCCCTCCTACCTCATATGGCGGCCGCTGCGCGACAGTGGTAGCGACCCTTGACCCAAGGGTAGGTCGCTCCCCCTGCCGCTGCAGCTCCTCCAGCTCCTCCAGGTTCCTGAGTTCCTGAGACCCACCTAACAGTAAGTACCCCCCACCTCCCAGCCCCTCGCTCTGCCCCGCGCTACTCACCCTCTCTCCTGCTCCTGCTTCTTTTCTTCTTTTCTTCTTTTCTTCTTCTCTGCTCTTCCTCCTCGCTCCTCGTCTGTAATCTTCTGCTGTACTCTTCTTTTCCCCGTCTTCTCTCTTCTTCTCTTCTTCCTCATCTTCTTCTGTGGTCTTCTGCCTTCTGTTCTTCGTTTTCTGTATCTTCTTTTGTGTTCTTCTGTGTTCTTCTGTGTTCTTCCGGTCTTCTGTTCCCTGTTCTTCTGTTCTTCTGTTCTTCCGTTCTTCCGGTCTTCTGTTCTTCTGTTCTTCTGTTCTTCTGTTCTTCTGTTCTTCTGTTCTTCCAGTCCTCTGGTCTTCTGCCTTCGGCTCTTCTGCCTCCTCCGTCTTCTTCTCCCCGCGCCTGCCCTCCTGCTCCTACCTCATCCCCCTCCCTCACTCGCACCCCCCTCTCTATCTCCCCTATCTAACCCGTTCACTATCTACCTCCCTCACTCCTCCTATCTACCTATCTCTCTATCTCTCTATCCCACTATCTAATCTCCCTCACTCTCCACCTCCTCCTATCTTCCTATCTCTCTATCTATTTCCCTATCTATCGATTTCTCTATCTATCTATTTTCTCTATCTACTTCTCTATCTTTCCCCCCCTTCCCGCCACCCCCTCTATTACCTATCTTCCTATCCTCCCACTCTACCTCTCACCCTCATCCACCTCTACAACCCCCCTCCCCTATCTTCACAACCCTACTCCTATCTTTCTCCCTAATCTCCTAAACCTCCTAACACTCACCCCCTCCACCCTTAAACCCCTCTCCCCCAGCTCTTCTCACTCTACCTGTCCCCCCTCCCTCGCGCTTTCCCGCCGCGACCTCCTGCACGCCCCCGCCCCCCCAGCTCCCATTCGCCCCCAGCTGACCCCTCCCCCCCTCCTACCTCATATGGCGGCTGCTGCGCGACCGCGCCGGAGGCGCGCCAGAGGCAAGCCCGTCTGCGCCCGTCCGTGCCTGGCCCGCACCCAGCGCCACGACCCCTGGTCCCAAGCTCTCCCAAGCCCCACTGATCCGCTACGACCCCACCACCCTCCACGCCCTCAACCCAGGACGCTCCAACACCTGCTTCCAAGCTCACCCCAAACACACCCATGGACCCTTCGCCTGCAACTCCTGCAAACGCATCTTCCACCACGCTACTACCACGACCACAAGCCCACGCGCCATCAACCACCTCAAGTGCCGCCTAGTCAACGCTCGCTCCGTCCACAAACACGCCGTCGAACTCTGGGACCTCCTGGATTCCACAGCACCGGACGTCGCCTTCATCACGGAGACCTGGATGAACGCCTCCTCTGCGCCAGACATCGCCACCGCCATCCCCGAAGGCTACAAGATCTCCAGGAAAGACCGCACCAACCAAGCAGGAGGAGGTATCGCCATCGTCTTCAAAGACTCCATCAGCGTCACCACCTCCACCGAAGACACCCCTCTCGCCGCTGAACACCTGCATTTTCAGATTCGCACCGACCCGAGGACCACCCTCTGAGGATCCCTCGTCTACCGTCCTCCCGGACCACGCGCCCCTTTCAGCTACGCCATCGCCGACTTCATCTCCCCGCACGCCCTCGCCTCACCGGACTACATCCTCCTAGGCGACCTCAACTTCCATCTGGAACAAAACAACGACCCCAACACCACCACCCTGCTCGACAACCTCGCCAACCTCGGCCTCAAACAACTGGTGAACACCGCCACCCACATCGCCGGACACACGCTCGACCCTATCTTCTCCGCCAGCAAACACGTCTTCTTCAGCCACACCTCCGCCCTACACTGGACCGACCACAGCTGCGTCCACTTCACATTCCGACGTGAGACCCGCCACCTCCGCACTCAACCCATCCCTCATCGACAGGGGAACAAGATCCCTGAAGAGCAACTCTTCTCGCACTAGCCGCCAACCAACCTACCCTCACCACCGACACCAACGACGCAGCCCTCAAACTCACAAACTGGATCTCCAACTGCGCAGACAACCTTGCTCCCCTCAAACGCACGCATCGACAGACCAACACCAAAAAAAACTCTCTGGTTCTCTGACACCCTCAAAGACTCAAAGAAAACTTGTCGCGCCCTTGAGAAAGCCTGGCGCAAGGACCACACCGCTGACAACATGAACGCCTTCAAGAACGCTACCCGCGAACACCACCACCTGATCCGCGCTGCCAAAAGGAACTTCTTCACCGACAGACTGGACAAAAACAGCCACAACTGCAGAGAACTCTTCAGCATCGTCAAGGAGTTCTCCAAACCCAGCGCCAACGCCAACGCCAACGCCGTCACGCCCTCTCAGGATCTGTGCGAATCCCTCGCCACTTTCTTCCATCGCAAGATCAGCGACCTCCACGACAGCTTCGGACACCAGACTCAACCAAACACAACCGAACCCACACCCCCGGCCATCACCCTCAACAACTGGACCCACATCAACACGGAAGAAACCAAATCCATCATGAACTCTATCCACTCCGGCGCCCCTTCGGACCCTTGCCCGCACTTCATCTTTAACAAAGCCAACGACATCATCGCCCCGCACCTCCAGACCGTCATCAACTCTTCTTTTTCTTCTGCTACCTTCCCCGAATGCTGGAAACACGCCGAAGTCAATGCCCTACTAAAGAAACCTACGGCTCACCCGAGCGACCTGAAAAACTTCCGCCCCATCTCTCTTCTGCCTTTCCCAGCCAAAGTAATAGAGAAGACCGTCAACAAACAGCTGACCACCTTCCTGGAAGACAACAACCTGCTCGACCCCTCACAAACCGGATTCCGAACCAACCACAGCACTGAAACCGCCCTCATCTCAGTCACAGACGACATCAGAACCCTGATGGACAACGGTGAAACAGTCGCCCTCATTCTCCTCGACCTCTCGGCTGCCTTTGACACCGTCTGTCACCGCACCCTAATCACCCGCCTCCGCTCCACCGGGATCCAAGGCCAGGTCCTGGACTGGATCGCCTCCTTCTCGCAAACCGTTCACAAAGAGTTTACCTCCCTCCGTTTCGCTCAGAACCCACCGAGATCATCTGCGGCGTACCTCAAGGCTCATCACTCAGCACGACACTCTTCAATGTCTACATGAGCCCCCTCGCCAACATCGTACGCAAGCACGACATCATCATCACCTCCTACGCCGACGACACCCAACTTATATTCTCCCTCACCAAGGACCCCGCCAGCACCAAGACCAACCTACAAGAGGGTATGAAGGACGTCGCAGATTGGATGAGGCTCAGCCGCCTAAAGCTGAACTCTGAAAAAATTGAAGTCCTCATCCTCGGCAACACCCCGTCTGCCTGGGACGACTCCTGGTGGCCCACGGCCCTCGGCACCGCACCGACCCCCACATACCACGCCCGCAACCTCGGCTTCATCTTGGACCCTCTTCTCACCATGACTAAGCAAGTCAACGCCGTGTCCTCCGCCTGCTTCCTCACCCTCCGCATGCTCCGTAAGATCTTCTGCTGGATCCCCACCGACACCAGAAAAACCGTGACCCACGCCCTCGTCACGAGCCGCCTGGACTACGGCAACACCCTCTACGCCGGGACCACAGCCAAACTCCAAAATCGCCTGCAACGCATTCAAAACGCCTCAGCCCGCCTCATCCTAGACGTACCCCGCAGCAGCCACATCTCCGCACACCTGAGACACCTGCATTGGCTCCCAGTCAACAAAAGGATCACCTTCCGACTTCTCACCCACGCACACAAAGCCCTCCACGACAAGGGACCGGAATACCTCAACAGACGCCTCAGCTTCTACGTCCCCTCCCGCCACCTGCGCTCCTCTGGCCTCGCACTTGCTGCTGTCCCTCGCATCCGCCACTCCACGGCGGGTGGGAGATCTTTCTCCATCCTGGCGGCCAAGACCTGGAACTCCCTCCTCACCAGCCTCAGGACCACCCAGGACCACTCCGCTTTCCGGAGACTCCTAAAGACCTGGCTGTTCGAGCAGCGTTAACCCCCCCTTTTTTCCCCTAGCGCCTTGAGACCCGCACGGGTGAGTAGCGCGCTTTATAAATGTTAATGATTTGATTTGATTTGATTTCAACCACCACCTAACAATATATGTCAAGTCCTATGTAATAAATCACAAATCAGCTGTGAAAGTAGCTAACACATTTCATTAATATCTAATACAACATGTTTAATTTGAAGCTAAACAGTCTAACTAATCTCAACTATTCTAATTTAAATAATCCTAAACTAACCTAACCTATCTAATTTACACCAATTTATCTTAAAACTACCTTAACATACCTACAGTTAACGTATCTAACCCTACATATACAGCACACTAGACATGTTACACATCAACCCACCACCCCCCTTAAGACACATATTCACACATCAACAACATTTACTTCTTTCATACACTAGACATCTAAATCTAAACAAATTTACATATTTTACATTTTCAAAATGTTTTTTTTTTTTTTGCTTTATTATTTTTAGGACATATAAAACACATCACCCCTTAACAAACTACTCACCCGTATCCCCTCCTAACAAGGCAAAACCTATAGAATCTAAAACATCACTAACAATAAACGAAACAATTCCTATGATAATGTCTAAAATAACCTAACCTACTGTACACAGAGTAAAAAAGACATAAAGAAATGGGGAATGGCAGTATTAAAAATAACACCTTACTTTCGGGCAGCCATTCAGTCCAATGCCTGCAATCAGCTGTTTATGCTGCACATTTTTATGTCCAATTACTGCTTCATACCACCTACACTTTGAATCAGTTTATCCAGGTCATTGATGGCCTGAAGCTCAAAAGCAAATGGCTTCCTTAGGGTTGGTTGGTGGTTGTGGCTGTGTAGCACCCACTGTTAGAGCTGTAGAGGTGTTGGGTTCTGACCCATCACCCCCACCAATGGGGAACATTTTCAGCATGGCTGGATCCTGCTGTCGCTCGTCGTTGATGGGCCTGTGGTTTGCCAGCCCATGTGTGGCAGACCTTTACTCCACATATCGGTGGCCCATCCTCTGGTATGCCCAGGCAACAGGTCTGAGGTCGTGGTAACTATCCAGTATGACCCTATGGGCCCTGACCTGCTCTGGCACCATGTTGTCTGTTCGAGAGGATGGAAATATGTATCAAGCTAAGCTGTGCTGTACCCTTTTGATTCAAACTGTGTCTGTAGTCAACTAAACTGACACATGTGGCATGTCCTGACCCTAAATTGACACTTGGGATAGTAAAAATGACAAGGACTATTTTGAAATATAAACTACTCCTAATGTGAAATGATGCAAAGGTACTCATGTTTCAAGATTGTTTCTATATAAAATGTCAGTGTATGCCCAAATATACTTGTACACATAATACATAACATCACTGAGACTGCTTTGTAAATGTGATGTTGTGTATACAAGGAATTGCACACATGCTCACACAAGATACTCCCTGGGGTGATTCAATCAGCATGCAAAAGTGTAGAGATAGAGATGGAGGGGGGGTAGCTATCCTCCCTTCATGCTGGCCTGTCCGAGATGTCTATAATCTTGACATATGTAAATATATGGAACCATATAATAGGCTCCAAGAACTGAAACACAAGCAAAAACATGTTGTCCTATGCATATCCTAGTGTTTGCCCCTACAAGTCACTTTGATTATCCATAATGCACATAATCTCAATCCACAGCCATGTGACGAGTGTATGAATTAATGCTGTAATTCTCATATGTATGAGTACCCTGTGCTGTACCTTTTATATCTTGGCCTAGAGTTAATCAACGATGACATTTTTCAAGGTGGACCAGAATGGGTAATGCCACCAGTAGTTGGATAGTGTAATGGTCTGTATGCTGACCACACACCGCAGACATGCATGTTTCTTGTACACATTTTTCTTTCACTTTAAAAAATTGTAGAATTGTTTGGTCATGTGTTGCTTGTAAGTCATAGGGTACAAGAGGACAAGAGTCACACATTTAAATAAATTGCCCATGGTGGACTGGTGATATGGGCCATATCTAGTCATGCACAATCTGCATGCACTGAGGTAGGAATCCTCACATCCTGTGTGGACTTGACTTAGAAAAAGACAATATATTTCCATGTGTAGAACTACACTTGCAACATGTAGCAGACAGGCAGTTTGCAGTTGACCCGTACAAAGGCAGGTTTATATACTCTTTTGATCAAACACCATCCAAAGTCAAATTCTTGCTGGACATTCATCCTCTGCATTATTTTCTAACAATTCACTGATATGCAGCAATCTGAGGGATGCTCTTCTCCCTATGAAGCAGGATGGCAGATCACGCATATCAAGATGCATATGTCTAAGAAGTGTATCCAAGTACACGTTTGCCATGGACAATCACACCAAATCCTTACAGAGCTCAGACAAATTTTAGATGACACTCACTGGTAGCATCATGATCATGGAATGTTTCCACCTCAGCCACTGGGTATGTGTCAGGTGTACATACAACACAAAAACATGGCACAATGCTCTGTGAATTTAGGACATGCACACTATGTACAAATGAGGCACACTGCATTCATGTGACAAATGTTTCCTAAAATCAGCACATTAGACAGTTGCATATGGCAAAGTTGAAATGTCCTAATGATGACCATAGGTATACCATGTTGCAGTGTTTCTGGGTAATACCAGGGAACTAACATCCCAGCTGCACAGAGTGCATACCCAGTTCAAAAACATCACTTGTTGCTCCATGTTGCAAGGGTGCCTGCCTTAAATGGCTTTGTGAACCAAACAAATGGACTAACCACACTCTGCAGACTAGCTAGTTTCATAGCACTTTCTCAAAAGAATATGGTGGTCATTACAACCCTGGGGGTCGGTGTTTAAGCGGCGGTAAAACCGCAAACAGGCCGGTGGAAAAAAAAATGGAATCACGACCGTGGCGGAAACCGCCAACAAAGACAGCCACTTTAACACTCAGACCGCCACGGCGGTACAAACAAACAGCTTGGCGGTCACCGCCAACTGACAGGCAGAGGACAATGTACCGCCCACAGTATCACAACCTACCAATCCGCCACCTTTTCCGGGGTGGATTTACTGCAAACAAGAACACGGCGGAAACAGGACTTCGAAGGGAAAACGCTCACCTCTACACACCCCACGAGGCATCCGGACGCCATAGAACCCGAGCTCCAGATCCTGCCAGCCCTTATCTTCTTGCTCCTCTACCAGGAGCACGAACGCTGGCCGCAAAGACCACGTGAGTACTGCACCTACGACACAGGGGAGGGGGGAGGGAAAAAACAGGGACACACACACGCAATATGCAACACCCCCACCCCCACACTCACCCACAACAACACACACACTAATACAGCATGATACATTACAGTTACACCCGCAACCCCCCCCGGAAGAATGCAAAGAACAAAGAAAATTAGTGTAACCATTGTAATATATAAAAATCCAGGACGCAAAAATATATATATACACTATAAACAAAATACACACCAAGAATAGTAGTCCAGGTAGTGCTCCATTGAAGTCCGTGGAACACAGGGCCCACACGGTATGGGTGAGGTCCACACTCAATCTCCGAACATAATGGAGAGAACACTGCAGGGGCATCAGATAGCAATAAAACAGGCTCCTCAGGGGGAAGGGAAAGGGGGGGCACCTCAGCCGGATGTGGGCACGACGCCACATCCACAAGGGGGCCACATGGCTACTGTTCCATCCTGGGGAGTGCAAAGCCACAGTCTCTCAAGTCTCTGGGCACGCGGTGGCCTCCTGGGCAGCTGGGCTGGTGCTGGCAGTCGCCTCCTGGGCAGCGGGGATGATGGCGGTCTTTTCCGCCGTGCTGCTCTTCCCAGACTTGCTGACTTTCTTGTGGCCCTTCCCCACCTTGGAAGGTGTCGCAGCTGACTCCACACTCCTACCTGTACCCCTGGGAGCGGCTTTGGTGGCTGGAGTCTTCCTCCTCTCCCGCCGGACACTGGACAACTTTTGATGCTTGACAGGTAGGGGACTGTCCTTGCTGTGGCTCCGTGCCACACTGGCTGCCCTGGTGGCCGGTGCACTCCAGATTCCGGTGACTACAGGCACCACTGGTCCGGAGATGTTGTGGCTGAGGTGCTAGGTTGGGACCTGGAGAGTCAGGCCCTAGGAGACGGACGGAGTTTGTTAACCACATAGCCTGGAGATCCCAAAAAGAGGCTATTTCCATAATCTAACCTGGATAGAATCAGGGCTTGTACAGCCAATCTTTTGGCCAATGGTGGAAGCAGGCCAATAACCTTCCTAAGTAGCTTGAGTATCCGAAAACAGGTGGATGACGTTCTCTTGGCCTGATGTACCATAGAGAGTTTGGGATCCAACCAAACTCCCAAGGCTTTAATCTGAGCTTTGGGAGTGGGTAAGTAATCTAAATGTATTACTGGTCCTGTATTTTTAGCAGGGTTGGCCAATTTTCCCAAAAACATGATTTCTGTCTTTTCATCGTTAAGTTGCAGCCTGCTTTCTGTCATCCAAGAAGCGACCGCTTGGAGACAGGCAGGCAAGTTCGAGTTGTCCGCCTCCTTATTGGAGGAAAAGGAGACCACCAGCTGCGTGTCGTCCGCATAGGACACCAGGGACACCCCAAAAGGTTCTATGACCTCTGCTAGGGGGGACATGTAAATGTTAAACAGAGTGGGACTCAGAGATGAGCCCTGCGGAACTCCGCATGAAGATTTAAACTGGGCTGAGAGGAAGGAGCGATCCAGGACTTGAAAGTTTCTGTTTTGTAAGAACGAGCTTAACCATTTGAGCGCCATTCCTTGGATCCCACTATTTCCAATTCTTTGAATAAGTAGATCATGATTGACAGTATCAAATGCTGCGCTCAAATCTAGCATTATTATTACAGTTGCCTGACCTTTGTCAATTCGTTTTCTCGCTTCTTCCATAACCGCAATCATGGCTGATTCAGTGCTATGGCCCGGTGTAAAGCCCATTTGAGTTATGTGCAAAATCTCGTGTTCCTTGAAAAAGCCCGATAGTTGTATATTTACATGTTTATCAATAAGTTTTTCCATCATGGGAAGGAGCGAGATAGGCCTGAAGTTTTTAAAAACCGCTCCGTTTAGGTTAGGCTTCTTTAGTAGGGGCTTGACCACTGCATGTTTCCAGGAATCTGGCACCGTCCCACTTTGTAGCGAGCTGTTTAATAGATCAGTTAGTACCGGATTTAGCGCTACTCTTCCCTGCATAATGATGTGGGGAGGTGTGGGATCAAGTGGAGAGCCCGATTTTAATTTACTGAGCAGCCCCAACGCTCCTTCCTCAGAGATGGGAAGAAAACTCTGTAGCACATTATCACCTTCCCTCTTTTCCATTGCCTGCCCTGAACCTCCCCCTACTTCCCCTAAGAAGTTTTCATAGATATCCTCAATCTTCTTTAGGAAAAAGGAGTCAAAGTTATTGCTATATTCTTCTGAGGCTTCCAATGCTTCCGGGCACGCAGGGATATACAATAGCACTTTAAGCACACCAAAACTTTTCTTTGGAGATCCTGCCGCCTTTTCTATTTTATCACCATAATAGGTCGCTTGGGCTAATCTGATCTCCTTCTGGTATGACCTAATTGAACCTCTGTACTCTTCTCTGTCTTCCTCCTTTAGTGATTTCCTCCATTTCCTTTTGGTTCTCCTACAGTTCCTTTTTAATATCATTAAGTGATTATTGAACCAGGGGACCTTTCCTCCATTCTTTTGCCCAGAGAAGGGTGTATAGGGCAGCTCTCTGTCCAGGCTGTCGGACACCCACTCATTAAAAGAGGTAGGGTCTATCTGCAGGTCCCTCATAAAATATTTTTTATTTCTATTCAATGAGTTGACCCATTCTATTGCCTTACGTCTGTGCCATTTCCTCATCTTACTATTGGAGTGTTGGTGATGCCCATACCTATTAGTTATCTTAGCCTTTAAGGTGATTAAAAAATGATTGGACCATGCTACAGGAGTGGGGGGTAATGCAACCATCGATGAAAGATTACTAAACACCAGGTCTAAAGTATGCCCTTTTTCCTGTGTGGGGCCACTGATCAATTGGTGTAGTCCTAAAGCTTCCAGATCATTCACTAACCGCTTAGTTGCCGTCAGTTCTGAATTATCCACTTGAATATTAAAATCTCCTAATAGAGTAAAATTCGGTCTATTGCAACTGAGACCCGCCATCTGTTCTGGCAATAGGTTCAAGAATTCTTCATAAGTCCCAGAGGGGCGATAAAGTAGTACTCCTGTAAATGTAAACGTAGGGTTGAAGGTGATGGAAAAGATCATTCCCTCACACCCTGCGAGGTCAAGGGGACTGTAGTTAAACAGAAAGCCTTGTTTAAAAATAATAGCTATTCCCCCTCCTCTCCCTTTATCTCTATCGGTTCTTGCTATAACATACCCTTTGGGTATTGCAAGGGCTAAATCCAGCCCTGAGCCCTCATGGAGCCACGTTTCAGTAAGAAAGAGGGCATCGGGTGCCCCCTCGCTCAGCAGGAGATTTATGTCTAATTTGTGTGCTGGCAGAGAGCTGCATTTTATTAGCTGAATCTTCACATTATGTTTGGAGGGGTCTGCCTGATCTAAATCGGGACCCATTGGCTTTTCCAGAGTCCAATCACATCAGGGGCAAGTCCATGTCTCCCCCGCTGCGCTGGGACAAATGTAGCAGCCCTCTCCTAATCTTTTCCTAAGGTCCTTTAAAGCCCCTGATGAATATGTGTAAATATCCGGGCTTGCCATACTTAATCGATGTAGGGGGGGTGGCCCCAAGCCTGTCCTGGCGCGGACGGGCGCAGACGGGCTTGCCTTTGGTGCGCCTTTGGTGCCTTTGGTGCACCTTTCACGCGCCTGTAGTTTTTAAAAACCGCTCCGTTTAGGTTAGGCTTCTTTAGTAGGGGCTTGACCACTGCATGTTTCCAGGAATCTGGCACCGTCCCACTTTGTAGCGAGCTGTTTAATAGATCAGTTAGTACCGGATTTAGCGCTACTCTTCCCTGCATAATGATGTGGGGAGGTGTGGGATCAAGTGGAGAGCCCGATTTTAATTTACTGAGCAGCCCCAACGCTCCTTCCTCAGAGATGGGAAGAAAACTCTGTAGCACATTATCACCTTCCCTCTTTTCCATTGCCTGCCCTGAACCTCCCCCTACTTCCCCTAAGAAGTTTTCATAGATATCCTCAATCTTCTTTAGGAAAAAGGAGTCAAAGTTATTGCTATATTCTTCTGAGGCTTCCAATGCTTCCGGGCACGCAGGGATATACAATAGCACTTTAAGCACACCAAAAATTTTCTTTGGAGATCCTGCCGCCTTTTCTATTTTATCACCATAATAGGTCGCTTGGGCTAATCTGATCTCCTTCTGGTACGACCTAATTGAACCTCTGTACTCTTCTCTGTCTTCCTCCTTTAGTGATTTCCTCCATTTCCTTTTGGTTCTCCTACAGTTCCTTTTTAATATCATTAAGTGATTATTGAACCAGGGGACCTTTCCTCCATTCTTTTGCCCAGAGAAGGGTGTATAGGGCAGCTCTCTGTCCAGGCTGTCGGACACCCACTCATTAAAAGAGGTAGGGTCTATCTGCAGGTCCCTCATAAAATATTTTTTATTTCTATTCAATGAGTTGACCCATTCTATTGCCTTACGTCTGTGCCATTTCCTCATCTTACTATTGGAGTGTTGGTGATGCCCATACCTATTAGTTATCTTAGCCTTTAAGGTGATTAAAAAATGATTGGACCATGCTACAGGAGTGGGGGGTAATGCAACCATCGATGAAAGATTACTAAACACCAGGTCTAAAGTATGCCCTTTTTCCTGTGTGGGGCCACTGATCAATTGGTGTAGTCCTAAAGCTTCCAGATCATTCACTAACCGCTTAGTTGCCGTCAGTTCTGAATTATCCACTTGAATATTAAAATCTCCTAATAGAGTAAAATTCGGTCTATTGCAACTGAGACCCGCCATCTGTTCTGGCAATAGGTTCAAGAATTCTTCATAAGTCCCAGAGGGGCGATAAAGTAGTACTCCTGTAAATGTAAACGTAGGGTTGAAGGTGATGGAAAAGATCATTCCCTCACACCCTGCGAGGTCAAGGGGACTGTAGTTAAACAGAAAGCCTTGTTTAAAAATAATAGCTATTCCCCCTCCTCTCCCTTTATCTCTATCGGTTCTTGCTATAACATACCCTTTGGGTATTGCAAGGGCTAAATCCAGCCCTGAGCCCTCATGGAGCCACGTTTCAGTAAGAAAGAGGGCATCGGGTGCCCCCTCGCTCAGCAGGAGATTTATGTCTAATTTGTGTGCTGGCAGAGAGCTGCATTTTATTAGCTGAATCTTCACATTATGTTTGGAGGGGTCTGCCTGATCTAAATCGGGACCCATTGGCTTTTCCAGAGTCCAATCACATCAGGGGCAAGTCCATGTCTCCCCCGCTGCGCTGGGACAAATGTAGCAGCCCTCTCCTAATCTTTTCCTAAGGTCCTTTAAAGCCCCTGATGAATATGTGTAAATATCCGGGCTTGCCATACTTAATCGATGTAGGGGGGGTGGCCCCAAGCCTGTCCTGGCGCGGACGGGCGCAGACGGGCTTGCCTTTGGTGCGCCTTTGGTGCCTTTGGTGCACCTTTCACGCGCCTGTAGTTTTTAAAAACCGCTCCGTTTAGGTTAGGCTTCTTTAGTAGGGGCTTGACCACTGCATGTTTCCAGGAATCTGGCACCGTCCCACTTTGTAGCGAGCTGTTTAATAGATCAGTTAGTACCGGATTTAGCGCTACTCTTCCCTGCATAATGATGTGGGGAGGTGTGGGATCAAGTGGAGAGCCCGATTTTAATTTACTGAGCAGCCCCAACGCTCCTTCCTCAGAGATGGGAAGAAAACTCTGTAGCACATTATCACCTTCCCTCTTTTCCATTGCCTGCCCTGAACCTCCCCCTACTTCCCCTAAGAAGTTTTCATAGATATCCTCAATCTTCTTTAGGAAAAAGGAGTCAAAGTTATTGCTATATTCTTCTGAGGCTTCCAATGCTTCCGGGCACGCAGGGATATACAATAGCACTTTAAGCACACCAAACATTTTCTTTGGAGATCCTGCCGCCTTTTCTATTTTATCACCATAATAGGTCGCTTGGGCTAATCTGATCTCCTTCTGGTACGACCTAATTTAACCTCTGTACTCTTCTCTGTCTTCCTCCTTTAGTGATTTCCTCCATTTCCTTTTGGTTCTCCTACAGTTCCTTTTTAATATCATTAAGTGATTATTGAACCAGGGGACCTTTCCTCCATTCTTTTGCCCAGAGAAGGGTGTATAGGGCAGCTCTCTGTCCAGGCTGTCGGACACCCACTCATTAAAAGAGGTAGGGTCTATCTGCAGGTCCCTCATAAAATATTTTTTATTTCTATTCAATGAGTTGACCCATTCTATTGCCTTACGTCTGTGCCATTTCCTCATCTTACTATTGGAGTGTTGGTGATGCCCATACCTATTAGTTATCTTAGCCTTTAAGGTGATTAAAAAATGATTGGACCATGCTACAGGAGTGGGGGGTAATGCAACCATCGATGAAAGATTACTAAACACCAGGTCTAAAGTATGCCCTTTTTCCTGTGTGGGGCCACTGATCAATTGGTGTAGTCCTAAAGCTTCCAGATCATTCACTAACCGCTTAGTTGCCGTCAGTTCTGAATTATCCACTTGAATATTAAAATCTCCTAATAGAGTAAAATTCGGTCTATTGCAACTGAGACCCGCCATCTGTTCTGGCAATAGGTTCAAGAATTCTTCATAAGTCCCAGAGGGGCGATAAAGTAGTACTCCTGTAAATGTAAACGTAGGGTTGAAGGTGATGGAAAAGATCATTCCCTCACACCCTGCGAGGTCAAGGGGACTGTAGTTAAACAGAAAGCCTTGTTTAAAAATAATAGCTATTCCCCCTCCTCTCCCTTTATCTCTATCGGTTCTTGCTATAACATACCCTTTGGGTATTGCAAGGGCTAAATCCAGCCCTGAGCCCTCATGGAGCCACGTTTCAGTAAGAAAGAGGGCATCGGGTGCCCCCTCGCTCAGCAGGAGATTTATGTCTAATTTGTGTGCTGGCAGAGAGCTGCATTTTATTAGCTGAATCTTCACATTATGTTTGGAGGGGTCTGCCTGATCTAAATCGGGACCCATTGGCTTTTCCAGAGTCCAATCACATCAGGGGCAAGTCCATGTCTCCCCCGCTGCGCTGGGACAAATGTAGCAGCCCTCTCCTAATCTTTTCCTAAGGTCCTTTAAAGCCCCTGATGAATATGTGTAAATATCCGGGCTTACCATACTTAATCGATGTAGGGGGGGTGGCCCCAAGCCTGTCCTGGCGCGGACGGGCGCAGACGGGCTTGCCTTTGGTGCGCCTTTGGTGCACCTTTCACGCGCAGACGGTACGCCCGCTGCGCGCGTCCGATGCGTTGATGCCGGGACTGGTTTTATTACAGCTGGGAAGCGGTCAACTAGATCGCCAACCCCCCAAGATGGCGGACCTCCGTGGGCTGCTGCAGTAAAGTAAAAATGGCTACCCCTTCCTTAGAACAGACAGCTATTTTAAAATCAGGAAATTCAATACAAATTCAATAAAATTTTTCAAATGTTTTTAAAAAGCTTGGCAATAAAATCTGCTAATCGGCTGACCCAAATAAACCACTGGTCAAGCCAGAAAAAAGTGCTGTATTGCCAAAAGTGCAGTGCTACTTCTCCTGTGTTATTCGTATTTTCCTTATGTTCTCAACAACTTTATCGGCCTATTTAGATTCCACACACCTTAACTTCCCTCTTTCTCCCACTCTCCACCACCATTCAATAAAATTCCAACACTTCAAAAACCTTTCAAAATCCGATCTCCAGCGCGGACGCCGGGACCGGTTTTAATACAGCTGGGAAGCAGTCAACTAGACCGCCAACCCCCCAAGATGGCGGACCTCCGTGGGCTGCTGCAGTCAAGTAAAAATGGCTACCCCTCCCTTAGAACAGACAGCTATTTTAAAATCAGGAAATTCAATACAAATTCAATACAATTTTAAAATTGTTTTTAAAAAGCTTGGCAATAAAATCTGCTAATCGGCAGATCCAAATAAACCACTGGTCAAGACAGAAAAAAATGCTATATGGCCAAAAGTGCAGTGCTACTGTGTTATTCGTATTTTCCTTATGGTCTCAACAACTTTATCGGCCTATTTAGATTCCACACACATTAACTTCCCTCTTCCTCCCACTCTCCACCACCATTCAATAAAATTCCAACACTTCAAAAACCTTTCAAAATACGATCTGATTGAGTTTGCAACATTTTCCCATTGCCACATGACATAAACTGAATAGTCGGGTGCCTAATGTTTGGGCTGATATTTGCCATTTGTTCTCATTTTTTAAGGCTTGGGTGGGTCCCACTTATAGAAATAAAAGTAAAATTGTTGCTTTGCGTAAGAAGTGCACTCACTTGTGCACTAATTTGGAGGAACGTGAGTCCGGTCTGACACTGTCATTGAATGGAGCAGAGGAAGCAGGAAAGTCTCTGCATGTGCTACTCTACAGGGTCCCACCCCCATCCTTAGACTTTGCAATCAGCAGGCCCACCAGATGCCACCAGTAGCTCAAGCTGGTACATGTGAGCCTCCCTCAAACTCCTTTTCGGAACCAGTTACCCCATAGTAAATTAGGCTCAGAGTGTTTTCTGCAAATTTTTGCTATATCCAGAAAGGAGTTATGCTGACCTTTCTTTACATTTTACATGTTGCTTTTCATTGGCATGGTTTGTCAACATGATGGAGATTTGGCCTAATGGCAAGAGCTGCTGACATAATTACTAGGAGTATCCTGTTCAGTTCTTGTCTTTGGCGGGGAAAGCACTTGAACTTACTTTGAGTTAACCTTATATGAAAACAACTGCATAAATATGCGTTAGTATTCCGCCAAATGATTTTCTGTGACTGCGTTTTGCATGCAACAAGGGATCCTTGTACATCGCTCACTGCAGGGCCTATTTAAGAGCTCTAGAGTTGAAGCAGAAGCTAAAATCAGGGTCAGTTTCTTCTAGTCGCTATCATAAAGGTGTTAAGCATACTGTCACGGTTTTCACTGGGCTTACAGTCGAAGTTGATGAGAGTTGGGGAACGACCCCGATTCCGGCAGGTTCTGCTCTGGCCGAGGTAGGGGCGACCCCCTCCGGTAGCCACGGTGCTGTTTGACAATAGCAAGCCACTACAGTCCGTGCCCTCCAGAATGAGTCCCAGAGGAAAAAACCCCAAAAGGGTAAAAAACCTCTAACAGGAACTCCCTGAAACAGAAGGAGGACACAAGGACGTTAGAACTGATGATCCGAGAGTACAGGAAAACTGGAGACGAAGACAGGTCAGGAATAACTGGATCCCCAAGAGGAAATCCAGCCGGAGCGTGACTACCACCAAAGGAGTGTTGCAACGCAATGAGCAAGAAGCTGAATTCCCTTATATACCCTTAGACAGGAAGTAGAAAACAGGAAGTAGAAACACCACCATCTTGCATTGGGGAAGAGATTGTAACAATGAATAAAGAACATGCTTCCAAACAAAGAGAAACAATGCATGCTGGGAAGAGAGGAAGTGAGCAGCATGCTGGGAAAGAGAAGGACATGTATAAAAGAGAATCATGTGCAAACATCCGGCTTTTGCTTGTATAGCTGGTAAGTGGTGGAAAGAGAGGGTTTCCTAAAATGCCTAATGTGCCAGAATGTTAAGTGCACTAAATGCGCTATGCGCGGCAGGTTCGAGACCCAACTCGGGGTCTCATCTCCTGCCGCGTCTACCCTTGCAGCAGGAACGAAAGAAGGGGGCGCGGCGAATGCCGCGACCCCTGTCTGGACTCGCGGCTTCCCCCGCTGCCTGCTTGCAAGCCGCGGCTTCCCCCGCGGCTTGCCTGCAGGACGCGGTGTTTACAGAATGCCGCGCCGCCACGGCCTATGCTTGTGGCTGCGGCTGCAGCGGCACGACACATACATGTTCATCTACTCCTTGACCTTGTTGGAGAGATGGGTATTTAAATGGCAACTGTAATTTTCCACATGTGGTTTCGTAGTTATCAATTTCATGCATATTTATACTCTGTTTGCGCCGAATGTGTGTCAAAATTATTGACGCACAATCGGCGCAAACCCTGCCCCATATTTATACTTTGACGTCCGACCCCACGGGCGTCAAAATTCCACCAAATGACTTTAAGGCCTATGGCCCTTATTTATACTCTGGCGTCATTTTGACGCACAGGACGGGGGGGGCCTTAAAAAACAGCACACAGCCTGATGGGCGCTGTTTTTTAACACCTGGGTCGGGGCAGGCGTTAAGGGACCTGTGGGCTCGGAAGGAGCCCAGAGGTGCCCTCCCCTGCCCCCAGGGACACCCCCTGCCACCTTTGCCCACCCCAGGAGGACACCTAAGGATGGAGAGACCCATCCCAGGGAAGGAAAGGTAAGTTCGGGTAAGTATTTTTTTCCGATTTTTTTTGTGGCATAGGGGGGCCTGATTTGGGCCCCCCTACATGCCACTAGGCCCAATGACCATGCCCAGGGGACATAAGTCCCCTGGGCATGGCCATTGGGCAAGGGGGCATGACTCCTGTCTTTGCTAAGACAGGAGTCATGTCAATGGAGGCTGGGCATCAAAAAAACTGGCGCAAATCCGGTTTAAGGCCTGAATCTTGCCTCAGACCTGACTTGCACCATTTTTTGACGCACAACCCCCATTTTCCCATACGCCGGCGCTGCCTGGTGTGAGTCATTTTTTTTTACGCACACCAGTCCGCAGCGCCCGCTAACGTCATTCAATTAATAAGGCGCCCGCATGGCGCGTTGGAATGGCGTTAGCCGGCGGTAAAATTTTTGACGCACAACTGCGTTGGCGCAGTTGTGCGTCAAAAAGTTTAAATATGGGCCTAAGTGTGTGGGTGAGTTCAGTGAGCGGATGGTTTTTTGTCATGGGGCATGAGTCACTGTTGAAGTTGGGGCTGAAAACTGTGCGTGTGTGTTTTCAAAATGTCTGTCTGTTGAAAAGGTTTTCAAACTGCATGCTTAGCCTCTCTGCAGAGCACACAAAGCAATGGTTATTTGAGCACCAATTAAAATGTCCAAATACATTTCTTTACTTTTGTTCTTCATCAAACATGCCAGGCTTGTAGATGGCATACTGAAAAAATAAAGGATGTTTCATGAATTTGTTCCAACAACATGCTGATTTAATTTCCGAATTCTGCAGAGATAGTAGAGAGATGGTAAAATCTGACAGAATGGGGAGGAAAAGAAAATGCAGCTTTTGTCAGTGCAAGTGGGCCGTTCAAAATATTTCATATGCCAATGGATATGTCCAACTGAAAGGTGTTGTAGTTATTAGGTAGTGCACAGTCCCATATGAGAGAGGCTGGTCTCAGAAAAGGAGCAATAGACTGATTACATTAACATGCAAAGAGGGCAGCTCATATGTTTTCTCTCACCAAGGTCACTGGAAGCCTTCACTGACCCCTTCTTGTGCCAGACTGTAGCAAAGTACCATCTTTCTTGGCATGTTACTACCATTTTCTGCCTGTTTGTCAGTATATTTTTCCTTTTTCACTGGGATACTGCTGGCCAGGAAACCTGTGCTCATAGTTTGTAACCTAATGTGTGTGTTGTCAGTAGGGCTTAACTGTGTCACTGAAGTTCTGCTAAAATTCCAATTCCAATTGGCACCCTAAACCCCCCTTATAAGTCCCTAGTATATGGTACCTAGGTGCCCAGGCATTGAGGTTCCAGGAGATCATTATGGGCTGCCTTTCTTTTGCCACCCATAAGGAGCTCAGACAAACATTTCTTCAGGACTGCCACAGCAGACTGAGTGAAATAGTGCACACATTATTTCACAGCCATTTTCACTGCACATAAGTAACTTATAAGTCACCTATAGGTCTAACATTCATTTATTGAAGGCTAGGTGCAAAGTTACTAAGTGTAAGGGCACCCTTGCACTAGCAAAGGTGCCCCATGCTCTCCAGGGCCAATTCCTCAGACTTTGTGAGTGCAGGGATACCATTACAGACGTGCACTAAATATAGGTCACTACTTTATGTAGCTTCAAAATGGTATCTCCGAATATGGCCATGTGAGGTGTCTAAGATCATGGATTTTTCCCCCCCACTCCAAATCTGGTATTGGGGGGCCAATCACATGCATCCTGGGGGCTCCACCATGGACGTCTAGTACTGCCAAACCAGTTCTCTGAGACTTGCACTGCAGCTACAGCTGCTGCCACTTCACAGACTGGTTTCTGCCATCCTGGGGGGGGTCTGAGCAGCTCAGTCCCAGGAAGGCAGAACAATGCATTTCCTTTAGGAGGCGGATGTTACACCCTCTCCCTTTGGAAATAGGTGTTACAGGCTTGGGAGGGGTAGCCTCCCACAGCCTCTGGAAATGCTTTGAAGGGCACAGATGATGCCCTCCTATCATAAGCCAGTCTAAACCGGTTCAGGGACCCCCAGTCCTTTCTCTGGCGTGAAACTGGACAAAAGAAGAATTGGGAGTGACTACTCCCCTGTCCATCACAACCCCGGAGGTGGTGCCCAGAGCTCCTCCAGAGTGTCCCTGGCATTAGCCCTCTTGTTTTCCAAGGTGTGGGGACACTCTGGAGATCACTGAGTGGCCAGTGCCAACAGGTGATATCAGAGACCCCTCCTGATAGGTGCATACCTGGCTAGGTAGCCAATCCCCCTCTCCGGGCTATTTAGGGTCTCTCCTGTGGGTTCCTCTTCAGATTCAGCTTGCAAGACTCCTCCAGAAATCCTCTGCATTCTCTGTTTTAGCTTCTGACCCTTGGATAAACCACAGACTGCTCTAGGAACCGCTGTAACTGCAACAAAGTATGCAGGACAACTCCTGTGACCTACAACTTCAGCTCCAGCCAGCATTTGCAACAGTTTCCAAGGTGTGCATGCTCTGAAGACTCCCTGTCTTCACCCTGCACCAGAAGAACCAAAGGAATCTCCAGTGGAGTAACGGAGTCATTTCCCTGCTCTTGCAAGCACCTTCTAAGATGATGACCGGTTATCTGGGACTCCTCTCCTGACAACAAGCGTGCTCCCTGGAACACAGGTGGTGGACCAACACGACCCAGACTGTCCTAAGGTCCAGCTGTCCAAGTTTGGTGGAGGTAAGAGCTTGCCTTCCCAGTTTTCGACAGCACCCCTGAGCACTGTGTCATCTCCAGCTCCTTGGGTTTCTGCGCACTTCTTCCAAGAATCCTTCATGCACATTGTAGCCCACATCCCCAGAACCCCATCCTGCAACGCACAACTCACTGAGTTGTTCTCCGGCAGCATGGATCTTCTTTGGTTGTGCTGCACCAACCATAATTTGCACCTTCTTTGTCCCCATTTCCTGGGTCTCCTGTGGGTGCTGTCTTGTCATCTGTGGGCTCCCTCCAGTGTTGAGAGCCCCCCTATGCCTCCTCAGTCCTAGCTCAGGCCCCCATTTCCCTCCTAGATCCAGGCATTGCCATTTTGAAGCAAACCGCAACCTTGCTTAACCAAAGCTTGTTGGACGAATCCAGTGACACAAACAGCCTGCATCCAACATCTCAATGTGGGACATCTCCTGCACCACGCAGGAACCCTCAGACATCTTCTTTGGTGATCTTCTGTAGACTTCTTCTAACCGGAGAATCCTCTTTTGCACCATTTCCTAGGTTGGCAGGGGCTCCTGTCCTTCCTGGAATCTTCTGTGACTTCTGGACTTGGTCTCTTCTCTTCACAGGCCTTCAGGTCCACGAATCAGTCTTGGTTGGTTCTTGCAATAACTCTTATCATGGCTTGTAGTGTGTTGTGAGGAAACTTGCAGTACTTTATTCCTACTTTCCTGGGCTCTGGTGTGGAGTATTTTACTTACCTTTGGTGTTTTCTTGCACTCCTAGCGCCCCTCTACACACTACACTTGCCTAGGGGGAATTTGTCAATCGCATTCCACTTTCTTAGTATATGGTTTGTTTTGCCACTAGGCCTATTGCATTCTATTGTATTTTGAACTGTTTGCACTATTCTTTGACTATTTACTTACCTGATTTTGGTCTCTAGTGTATATATTGTGTATAATACTTACCTCCAGAAGGAGTATTGTCTCTAAGATATTTTTGACCTTGTGTCACTAAAATAAAATACCTTTATTTTTGGTAGTACTGAGTATTGTATTTTACTGTGTAAAGTACTGTGTAACTATAGTGGTATTGTAGGAGCTTTGCATGTCTCCTATTTCAGCCTAAGCTGCTCTGCTACAGCTACCTCTAGATTACCTAAGCTGCTAGAACACTGCCTACATTTCACTAATACGGGATAACTGGACCTGGTATAAGGTGTAAGTACCTTAGTTACCCATTGCAAATCAAGCCAGCCTCCTCCACAGACCATACCACATCACATTACAACCCAACGCATCATTCACTACCTGTGCTTTTTTGGCAGCCTTTAAGCTGTGCTCACTTCCCCAGTCCCAGTTCTTCTCCTGGACCTTATGCCCAGCTTCCCTTTTGGAGACTTTGAACCCTGAACCCCTTTCTTTGCGAAACCCATCCCTCCAGAGATGTCAGGTAACTTACAGTTGAGTTATCTAAATGTGCTCTTTACTTTAATTGAACTAGCTAATGATGGTGTTTAATAGGAGATGTGTAGGAAAGTCCTCCTTTTTGCCCTGATCACCCCCAAATGTTTTGGACAGATACTAGTGGTTACTGACTCTTGCCTGTGCCGTTGGTACTGCTTACCAGTCCCCGGGCCAGTGCTCTGTGTAAAGTTGATATGCATATTAGGCTAATTATAATTGGCAGTATCAACTTACCTATAAGTCCTTAGAATATGGTTGGGCATGTAGGCTTAGGGACCCCAGCATAGGCAGTGCTCCCAAAGGTTCACTGCTGAAGTGCCCAGTGTCATTTGAAAGGCAGGCCTGTCTTGCTGGCTGCTTTTAAACTAAACCTACATGCAAATTCGACTTTGGAATTAAAAGTATTTCTAAAGTCTTAAACTACCTTATTTTTACATATAAGTCACACCTAACGGTCCCTATGTGCCCCTAGGCTTGGGTACCATGTAACTATAAGCAGAGACCTTATAAAATTGTTTTATAAGCCCTGGTGAGGTAAAATACCCACATTTGTTTTTCCCTCACTGTAGTGAATGGCCTCCATGGGCTACAATGGGGTGACTTTATTTTAATTAACAAAGTCCCCTTATGTGTCAGATATCTCGAGTTGGGTATCAAATTAATTGATAAAATAAATCCCACAACTTTCAATTGTTGGATTTAATAAAAAGAGTTCAGGTAAAGAGTTTTAAACTCTACCTGAAAAGTTACCAACTTCAACTCTGTAGTGCCCTTCTATGATTGGCCAGCCTCTGGCAGCCTGGCCAGGCTGCCTTGATGAGGTGTGAAGTGGCCTGGGCTGAACACAAAAAATGTGTCTGGGGGAGGAGATCTGGCTCAGCAGATGGGGAAGCAGGAAGCGGGGAGAGCTGCCAAACAGATCTAAAATCGCATAGAAGGACATTTTGAGCAACCCAGCACCCCCCTCACATCCAACAACCCCAGACAATTAGGTGCACTCTTGATTAGATTAGGGGAGGGCAGGTGTGTTTAGGAATTTTAGCCACACCAGTGGGTGGGCTCAGCCTGATCTAACCTCCAAAAATCATTTTCTACCATTATGGATTTTTGAAAAATGTTTCTCCCTGGGATCGATTGTTGTCACTCTTGCCAGGAAGTGGTCATAACAGGGGGGACGGACCCTGCATCTGACTGGAGAACAGGACCCCTCTGTTTTTCACCCAGGAGCAAGGATAAATATGGCCGATCTGCATCCACACCTCAGATCCCTACCAGAACCCTACAAGGAAGAACATCAGGAGAAGAAGGACTGCCCTGCTGGACCCCTGACCTGCAACAGGACATTGCACTCTGAAGGACTGCACCAGCTGCTCACTTGGGCTCCACCACAAGAAGGACTTTGCCTGGCTTCAACTAATTCAAGGAGGGACTCCCTGTTGCTACAGGTGACAAATTGCTAACCAGAGTTCCCTGTCTCAGATCCTGAAGAAACTGACCAGCTGACCACTGTCCAGTGGCCAATTTGGAGTTTGAGCCAGGTGCATTCTGGGAGTTGTAGTCCACACCCTCAAGGAGCAACTCAGAGCTTATGGAACCTTGGGGTGAGCAGTGAACTCCTAAAAGACCCTAACAGACCTTCTGGAAGAAGATCCAGAAGTTTAGAGAAGATTGGAGAACTTTCGGGAAAAAGCTCCATCGGGTAACCAACCCGCAGCGGCAACTCTAGCCGGCCTGCCTCAACCGCGACCAGGCCTGACTTGCAGGTTCTTCCCGCTGAAGAAAATCTCAGAAAAAGTGACTATGTCCGAATGTAGAAAGTTGACCAGGATATCCCGAGTAGTGTATCCGAAGTGGGTCCCTGTGGATGTCGGATAAAGATTCTGGTATGGCCCGGTCGATGGATTTTCATCTAAGTCCGAACGTAGGAAACTTTACCAGGGGCTCCTCCGACGCGTATCCAAGGAAGGGCTCCAGGGATGTCGGATCAGACTAGCAGCTTCGTCCTGCTGAAGGAAATCTTCAAGAAAACGATAAAGTCCGAAGGTAAACTTTTGACCGAGGCCTCCTGCTTGCTGTAGCCGAGCAGGACTCCTTCGCGGTCGGCCTTAAACTTTGACTTTGCCACTGTCGAAGTGCGACCAGATGACCAGAACGGCATTATTCATTTCTATGTGCTAAGAACACTAAGGACCTCATTATGACATTGGCGCTAAATCCCACTTACCACCATGCTGACTGCCGCCAACATACTGCTGCAGCCAAGGATATCCGTTCACCATATTATGACACACACACACACACTAATCCATCACTATACAACCACAGACACAAGTCCGCCACACCAAAGGTCAGTGATAAACTGGCGGTACCAAAACCCACACTGTTACGCCAACAGAACAACGCCAATCACATTATGATCCACGAATCACCACGGCGGACATTCAACAGTGGTAAACCATTGGCAGTACATACCGCTGCGTTCAAAATACACACACACATACAGAACAACACCACATTGGACAATTTGAACTACACATACCTGACACCCATACACATACCACACTCACATTACCCACATCCCCTTACGATTACAAACCATTGCCAACTGAGAGAGAGAGTCAGCAAGAGCACCCACACAACCAGAGCCACATACCACCATCACCTATACACCACCCACGTACCTTACATCACACACCCCAACACACCCTCACCCACACCACTCACACAACACCCATGTCACCACAAAGACACCCCTGATTCTCAGAGGAGGAGCTAAGGGTCTTGGTGGGGGAAATCATCCAGGCAGAGCCACAGCTATTTGGAGCACAGGTGCAGCAAATATCCATTGCTAGGAAGATGGAGCTATGGTGGAGGATCGTGGACCGGGTCAACGCTGTGGGACGGCCCCCCAGAACCAGGCACAACATCAGGAAGAGGTGGAACAACCTACGGGGGAAGGTGAGTTCCATTGCAGCAAGACACCAACTCGCTGTACAGAGGACTGGAGGTGAACCCCTACCTACTCCCCAACAACTAACAACATGGGAGAAGCAAGTCTTGGCAATCATGCATCCTGAGAGCCTGGCAGGAGTAGTGGGAGGACTGGACTCTGGTAAGACAACTCTATACTATTATCACCATCCTACCTGCATACCATCACATACCCCCACCCTCACCCTCACTCCCATCACTCCACCACCTCCCACACCCCCTACATCACATCTCACTCATCCCAATGCCAGGCCCTGCATGCAATACCAATGCATGGACACCACTCACCGCCCTGCATGGACACCTATCACTAAAGTATGCACACTAGAGAGAATCAGCTAGCCCATCACATATCAACTTACACAAGTAAAAGCTGCCAGGGCAAATACAACCAAACAGGGCAACCCACTGATGCACACTATGTCACACACAGAAATAATAACACTGCATTCACATTCCCACAGGTACCCCAGTCAATATCACCGGAGAAGTGATGTCAGCACTATCCAGTGCTCCCACAGAAGAGGCCCACAGTGATGACAGTGACTCTGGTCGCCTGGATCTGGATGACCTGCCTGGCCCATCAGGGACCTCTGGACAGTCGGTAACCCAGCCACAGTCACACACCACCACAGAGCCTCCCCCATCAGGAAACACCACCACAGCACCCACCCAGCATACCCATACCTCTGTCCCCAGGACACATCAATTAGCAGTGTGTCCAGCCGATGGATTTTCATCTAAGTCCGAACGTAGAAAACTTTACCAGGGGCTCCTCCTCCTCCCCTCATACCCAAGACAATCAGGGACTTGGGGTCAGTGGCAGTGGGCACACAGTTCAGGGGTCTGAGGCACAGGACAACACAGAAACTGTGAGGAGTGCTGTGCGCCAGGGGGAGGACAGGTCCAGGGAACCGACTGTCCAGGAGGCACTCACCGAGATCCTGGGAACATACCAACATTCCCAGGATATGCTGGGCCAGATCCTGGCCAACATGCAGGAGAACAGGTGCTGCATAAGGGACAGTACCAGAGGATCAGTTAGGACTTGCAGGCCATTAGCACCACCCTGGTCTCCATTGCAGGGGTGCTGGCAGACATGGCAAACATTATGAGAGAGGCAGCCTCACAACAGCAGGCCCCTGCCCCTAGCCAGACATCTGAACTGCCTTCCCCCCTCTGCTACCGCTAGTAGCCAGGAGGCCCCGGCACAGGACTAACAGGCCACCAGCACCCCTCCCCTGCACAAGGTGAACCACCCCACAAACGTTCCCTGCAATCCAGACAGAAGCCAGAGACTATTGCCAGGAAATTAGATTCTCCTGAATGTCACCCTTGTGTCCCACTTTGTCACCCTGTCCACCTTGAACTGCCTCTGCTCCCCTGCCTATGTGGCCTTGGACAAGGTACTTGTGCTACAAATAGACAGTAACTATACCCTGGACTTTCCTCCATCATCACCTAGCCCAATGCACTTGCCCCCCTACTCCTTAGCACTTAAATAAACACCCTTCAAAAAAATACAATTATGGAGTATGTCAAATGTTTTCAGTATGTATTTGTGTAACCAGATTCAAACATTGCATTACAAATGTACAGTAATGTTCCCATTGTAAAGACCTGTAGTTGGCTGCAGTGATCACACCAGGAGTGATAGTGGGGCACCAACATCTGAAAAATGAGTTACCAAAGGGTACAGTGAGTGGGCATTGAAGTGGGAAATAACAACATGCCAGTGTCAAAGATAATCAAAATAATGACATTTAAATGTGAAGTAGCACTGTCCTACCTGTATGTCATTGAAGTATTGTATGATCACTTCAGTTCTGTTGTCCTCATCTTCATCCTTTGCCTCCTCATCCTCACTGTCCACAGGGTCCACTGCTGCCACATGGCCATCTCCAGCCTCCTCCTCCTGCAGAAAAGGCACATGGCATCTCAAGGCAAGGTTGTGCAACATGCAGAATGCCATGATGATCTGGCAGACTTTCATGGGTGAGTAGCACAGGGATCCACCTGTTAGATGGAGGCACCAAAACCTGGCCTTCAGGAGGCCAAAGGTACATTCTATAATCCTTCTTGTACACCCATATGCCTCATTGTAACGTTCTTCCGCCCTTGTCCTGGGATTCCTCACAGTGGTCAGTAGCCAATAGGTTTGGGAAACCTGAGTCACCTGCAAATATGGAGGGACAGCATTTAGCCACACACCATCCCATATGGCCTACACCATACCCATACACCAAACATCCACTGGGCTGGAGCCAGGGCTCACCTATTAACCACACCCAGCCTCTGTAGTTGGGCCATCACATTAGGGATGCTCCTCTTCCTCAGTATATAGGCATCATGCACCATCCCAGTATACTTAGCATTGACAATGGGAGATGTACTGGTCCGCCAGGCACACCATCTTGACATTCATGGAATTATAGCTTTTTCGATTTCGGAATACCTGTTTATTTTGCTGGGGGGGGGGTGCAAATACAATATGTGTTCCATCAATTTCCTCAGTTATGTTGGGGATATGTCCCATTGCATAGAAATCAGCCTTCACTGTGGCCAAATCCTCCACTTGGGGGAAATAAATGTAGCTGCACATGTGTTTAACCAGGGCAGACAACACTCTGGTTAGCACTATTGAGAACATTGGCTGTGACATTCCTGCTGCCAAGCCCAATGTCACTTGGAAATAAACAGTTGCCAAGAAATGGAGCGCAGATAGAACTTGCCCAAGAGGGTGAATCCCAGTGGGGTGACGGATAGCAGATATCATGGCAGGCTCCAGTTGGGCAAACAGATCCGTTATAGTGGCCATGTTCAGTCTGTAGGTGAGGATAATATGCCTGTCCTCCATTGTTGCCAAGTCCACCAGGGGTCTGTACATGGGGGTATATCTCCATCTCCTATTTATTCACAGCGGTTGCAGTCTAAGGGACAAAGGAGTGAGGAGCCAGTCACAAACTGAGCATTGGAGACACAACAGTACAATGCATGATGTCAATTAAAATGTTTAAGTGGCATTTGTCTTGTATGTCCAATTGTGAACTGTGATGCAATTATAATCCAGGGCCTGACTCCCCTCTAAAATGGCGTCCGCCTGTCCTGTGTGGACGGGTGGCGTTTGATAACCCCCCTGCAACTTCTCATTGGATAAGATTGGGCTCTATGGGGTACAGTGGCCAATGGTGATGTATGCCGGTCACGGTATAAGCTGCAGCAGATGTCACCACCATTTTCTATCTGTTCTCTCACTTGCTATCTGACCGTCAACAGGAGAGGACCTACACTGCATGTGCTGCTGTGACCTGTGTCTGGGACCTACCATGGTGCGTGTGACTGGGTAAAGGGCCCCTGCCTTCACCTCGGAGGAGTTGGAGCGACTGGTGGATGGGGTCCTACCCCAGTACGGACTGCTGTATTGGCCTCCAGACCAACAGGTGAGTACACTGCAGAGTACGAATCATGGGGCATGAATACAGTGGAGTGGTGTGTGTGAAGGACTCATGTGGGGGGGTTGGTTGATGTCCCCTGGGTGGCCTACACCTTGTGGGCTGGGCGCTTTGTGTGCAAATGGCGATGTGAAGGGGTATGGTGGGCTAAAAGTGTAACAGCCAGGACGGTCTGACTTGTGGGTTTCCCTGTGGGTATTTCTCTGCAGGTCAGCACCCATCAAAAGAAGGGTATATGGCGTGCCATCACCAAGGATGTGCGGACCCTGGGGGTCTACGGCAGGCAGAGCACCAACTACGGAAACGTTAGGAGCACCTGAGATGCTGGGCATGGAAGTCGGTGGAGGCCAGGCTGGAGATGGCCTCCCAACGAGGAAGGGGTGCCCGTCAAACCCTGACGCCCCCGATGGACTGCATATTGGCGATGGCCTATCCTGAGCTGGATGGGTTCCTGAGGGCATCACAGCAGCCACAAAGGGATGAGTACACTGCCCGTCATTACAACTTACGCCTGGTAGGGTGGTATTCCAGTGGGGGATGTGTGTCAGTGGTTGCCCTTAGACCAGGCCTGACATTACAGAGTAGGTCCCATGTTGGGCAGAGTTCTGAAGTGATATTCCTCTTACCTAGGTTGTAGGTATACTCTTCTGGGCAGGGCTGTGTGGATCCCAGGTATGCTGCAATTGGCGGGATGTGTCCCTCCCCATGCCCTGGAGGCTATCATAGGTACTGTTAGTGAATTGTATAGTGCGTAGGCCTGTTCCCTGTGTGTGAGTGTGGTATGAACGCCAAAGGTGGTGTTGGTGCAGCCATTGACCATGTGTATCCTTTGTCTGTTCCCCCACCCTTTTTGTTTTGTCATCCTATCCTTAGATGCATTAGCATCATCTGGCGGAGGAGCAGAGGCGCCAGTGATGGAGGGAACTACATCCCACAGGACTCAGGAGGCAGAGTCCACCGACGGTGAAGGCACCAGTGGGACTGAGGGTGAGGGGAGCACCATGGCAGAGACTGGAGGGGACAGTTCGGACACAGATACCTCCTCAGATGGAAGCTCCCTGGTTGTGGTGGACACTTCTGTGACCATCCCAGCAACAGGTACATCCGTCACCCCTGTACCAGTTCCGCCCTCCCAGCAGCCCGTCATCGAGTTGCCCTTGCCCGCTTACCCAGGAGTGTGGGCATGTCCTTTGCCCCAGGCACCTCAGGCCATGCCCCAGTTAGCCCTGCTGCCCTGAGTGAGGAGGCTATTGACCTCCTGCGATCCACCTCTGTATGGCTGTCAAACATTGTGAATGCCATCCGGGGGCTGGCAGCCCAAATGCAACAGACAAATGCAATTCTGTAGGGCCTTCATACTGGCTTGGCGGCCCAACCAAGATCAATCCAGGCTCTGGCCTCCTCTGATGGCCGCCATTGTCCCTGTTTCCACCCGCCTCACTGCAGACATACCAACATCCACTGCCTCCACTGTGACCCCCTCCTCCTCCTTCTCCTCGTCCACCTCCCTCCCAGTTGTGTCTACACTAATAAACTGCATACACTGCACCATCATCCTCTACCAGCATCACCACCACACTTGGCAGAACACATACCTCACTTGCAGACACCACTACAACAGCCATGCACATATGTACTGTGTCCTCTCCCACTGTGTCTGCCCCCCTTCCCAAGGTACACAAATGCAAGCACTCAGACACCGAACAGCCATCCACCTCACAACAGCATCTAGCCCATGCACCTGCCCCCAAACCCAGCAGACAGCCACCTCATACAACCACCTCTTCCTCCACTCCCAAACCTTCTCCCTCTTCACACCCCAATGTTCCTAAGAAGCTTTTCCTCTCCATCCTTTACCTCTTCCCTACCCCTCCCTCGCCCTTCACATCTTTCCAGGGTGGCAAAAACTCAGACAAGCACCTCAGCCACCCAGCCCACCGGCACAGTAGTGTCCACACCCATTTGTGTCGGTAAAGGATCCAGGGCACCTGGCAGCCTCAAGGAAGGGGTGCCATCCCCAAGTGCTGCCAGGCAGGGCAAGGAGACTGCCCCAAGTGCTGCAAAGAAGATCAAGGTGCAGTCACCAGCTGCAGCCAGGAAAGGCAAGGAGCCTGCCCCAAGTGCTGCCAGAAAGAGCAAGGTGCCATCCCCAGCTGCTGATAGGAAGGGCAAGGTACCATCCCCAGCTGCTGGCAGGAAGAGCAAGGAGCAAGCCCCAGCTGCTGCCAGGAAGGGCAAGTGTCCTGCACCAGTAGCCAGGATGGACAAGGAGCCTGCTGCTGGGACACAGTCGGAGCACCCACCACCAACCACGGTTTTGCAGCTCCCCGAGGCTGCAGGGGATGGGCTGGAGGTACTCCCCACAACCGCCACCACCAGCAACAGCAGCACCACCACCAGCACCAGTGGGCAGCCATCTGAGGCTGCAGGGGAAGGGCTGGAGCCTCCTCCCACCAGCAGCAGTGGCAGCACCACCAGCAGCACCAGTAGGCAGCCATCCGAGGCTATAGGGGATGAGCTGAAGCTTCCCCCCTCCACCGCCACCACCACCAGCAGCAGCACCACCACCACCAGTGGGCACCCATCTGAGGCTGCAGGGGATGGGCTGGAGCCTTCCCCCACCTGCAGCAGCACCACCACCAGCCCCAGTAGGCAGCCATTTGAGGCTTCGGGGATGGGCTGGAGCTTCCCCCCACAACTGCCACCACCAGCAGCAGCACCACCACCACCAGCGGGCAGCCATCTGAGGCTGCAGGGGATGGACTGGAGCTTCCCCCACAACCCCCACCACCAGCAGGAGCACCACCACCACCAGTACCAGTGGGCTGTCATCCAAGTCTGCAGTGGCTGGGTTGGAGCTTCCACCCACCAGCGGCTGCAGCAGCACCACTACCACCACTAAGCAGCCATCACTGCCGGCAGACGGTCTGTTCTCCTGCCTCAGTAAGCTGTTGTGCAGCCTGCCCTTTGCAAATCCTGTGGGTATGACACCCAGCTGACAGACTGTCACACCCGCATGCACGCACACAAAAACAGTCGCACACACCCCCCCCACACACACAACACCCCCCACCACCCTCCCCTGTCAGAGCACCTGACTTAGCTGCTTGCAGGGGGTCCTCCGGCAGGAAACAGGAGGCAGTGCTGCTGCCAGCAGCAAGGTCCGCCAGCAGAACACTGCCAGGCTGTATCATGTGTCATGATAGGGTCGGCGGAGTTTTACTGGCGTGGCGCTGCTGCTGGCAGCAGCGCCTCCATACCGCCGTCCTCCGCCATGACCGTAGCCAGAATTCCACTATCCTTCTGGTGGAAATCCGGCTATGGTCATAATATGGTGGACGGTAGGTAGCCACGGCGATGGTCTTTTGGAGGCCATCGCCGTGGCAGTAGGCGGCATTTACTGCCTAGGTCATAATGAGGGCCTTAGTCTCCTAAGTTAAGCCTTGTCACTCATTGCCAAGCTGCCAAGGATTGAGCTGGGGTTAATTTATTGAGACTTAACTGAACCTAGAGGGGGTTAGTGGCCTATTGTTAAGTGCAGGTCCTTACCTGCCCTTACCAATAATCCACTTTCCAACAAGATGAAATCAGCATCATGGAGGAAGAGTGTTGAAATCCAGGTGCAAGCAAGGGCCGAGCAGGGTAGTCCTTCTTCTCTAGTATCTTCTTCAAGCAGGGATCTGAGGTTTGGGTGCAGCTCTGCCATACTTATCCTTGCTCCTGGGATGGAAGCAAAGGGAGCAACTGTCCAATCAGAGGCAGGCTACTACCCTCTTGGATGACCAATTCATGGGAAGTGTGGCAAAAATCAATCCCAAAGAGAAACATTCTTTAAAAATCTAAAATGGCAGAATCTGAATTTTGGAGGTTGGGTCTAGCTGAGTCCACCCACTGGTGTGGCTAAAATTCCCCCCTTTCCTGCTCTCTCCTAATTTAATCATGGGGACACCTGGTTGTCTGGGGTTACGGGAACTGGGGGAGGTTCTGAGCTGCTCCAAATGTCCTTCCTTCCTTTGAAGACCAATTTGGCTGCTGTCACCACATCCTCTTTCACCATTTGTGGAGGCAGATCTCCTCCCACAGGCACTTCCTTTGTCTTCAGCCCTGGCCACTTCACACCTCATCAAGGCAGCCTGCTCAGGCTGCCAGAGGCTGGCCAATCAGAGAAGGACACCACAGGGCTGAAGTTGGCAACTTTCAGGTAGACTTTTAAAATGCTTTCCCTGAACCCGTATATTAAATTCAACAATGGCAAGTTGTTGGATTTATTATAACAATAGGTTTGATATCAAATGACATATCTAGCTCCGATTGAGACTTTATTAATTAAAACAATGTCTCTCCATTTTAGTCTATGTAGCTCATTCACTACACTGAGAGAAGAAAAAATGTGGCTATTTTTCATCACCAGAGCTTATAAAACATATTTTAAAGGCCCCTGCTTATAGTTACACTCCACTCAATCCTGGGGGCAACTAGGGCACACCTTAGCAGTTACTTATATGTAAATTTAAGACTTTGACAGTACTTTTATTCAAAAGTCGAATTTGCATGTAACTTTAATTTGAAAGCAGCCACCAAGGCAGGCCTGGCTTTAAAATGACGCTGAACACCTCAGCAGTGTGTCTACCTATGCTGAGGTCCCTAAACCTACATGCCCTACCATATACTAGGGACTTATAGGTAGGTTGAAAGAGCCAATTATAATTAGCCTAATTTGCATACTCATTTTAGTCAGATCACAGGCCCTAGGACTTTTTAGAAGTGCCCAGGGCACCCTCAGAGTCAGGAAAACACCAGCAAAAAGTGAGAAATGGGGGCAAAAGGTTAGGGGGCGTCTGTAACCAGCCCCTTTTTCGCCCAAAGAGACTATGGGTCAGATGTGCAAACCGTATTACCAGTTTGAAACTGCCCTTCGGGCCATTTGTAACTGATGAAATGTATTTTGCCATGTGCAAGAGGCAAACTGAGACTTGGTAACTTGGTATTGAATCGCATATTGCGTTTGCGATGCGACATTAGGAAAGGACGTGTTTAGGGAGTCCCTTCCTAATACCAAATAGCACTGGCATGTCTGAATGTTTTGCAACTGGAATGCAGTCACAAAGTGTTCATATTTTATTAACTCTGTAGAGGAGGCACTAACCCTTTCGCAGACAGGAAGGTGACCCCATGGAACCCTTTTCCCTTTATTAATGTGGGTGAAAACACTTTTTAAGAGCAGGCAGTGGTCCCACTCCACTCTTACAAAATTAAAAGAAAACTTTTTAGTTTTCTTTTTGTAAAGCATCCCATTTTCCTTTAAGGAATACGACTGCTTTAATAAAAAATACTTTATTTAAAAAGCAGTCACCCCTCAGCAGGCCACCATCCCTGTGAGTGCTGGCCATTCCCAATGGGTCACTAATTGTGCCCTGCCTCATAATTATTGATGAAGCAGGTCCCTTGCGACCCATTTGGGAGTAGCTAACAGTGTTAAACTCACTGTAGCACATCATAGTTTATGATTTCCTAATTGTGAATCACAGAGATTAGGAAATCACAAACTGCTTTTTCGTACATCTGATCCTTACTGAGTTATGTGATGTTTTCTATATGTTTAGTAATGGAGGCACAGGGCGATATGCTCTAAAAAAAAAAAGTTTCTTTGTATTTAAGTGCCAGAGCTGGAGTTAGAATCAGGGGACAGATGTACATATAGGGCCTCATTACAACCCTGGCGGTCAACAGGCTGGAGGCGCCAGAACCGGT